>NC_084814.1:1428175-1518175 GCF_963583255.1 Pyrus communis | reverse complement strand
CGTTGGTGTTGAAGTGATGACTGCTCGCTACCCTATACAATTGCATTGCCTCGAACACAGAGATCCGGAGAGGACATTTGCAGAAACTTTGAAATGTAGGATGCATGTTGTGACTTGTGGGAGGGATGTAAATTGCATGTCCCTCCTTGGAGGTGGCATACAAAAATAAGAAATTTCACCAGGTCCTAGTCTCCTATAACTTCTGCGTTCTAGTTTTATAATTCCATCATTTCAAATTTCATGTTTTAATGCATCATTTGATTAAAAGATCTTGAAATTACATTGAATTCAGAATTGCCAAAGAGATTAAAAACTTGAATTTTTAATCTTTCATGCAATTGAAACGTTCCGAGGTTCCTTGAATTTGCAACACTTTTTTTTTTAACAAAGCGTTATTCCTAATGTACGAGAAATTCGAACTCAGGTGTAAGGAACGGACAAATGGAGTTCCCTCCAAATCTGCACAAAACACATCGTTATGGTGTTTCAAGTACCTTAACCGTTATTAAAACGATATACCAAACACAACATTAGCCGTGTTAGACAAATAAGGAATATGGTTGGAGTCCTTGTGTAATTGTATACAATATTATTATTGGAAGAATAAGCCGTCCTACAGCCGTCAAGCCGTCCTACAGCCGTCCTACCTACACACTAGCCGTCCTACAGTCGTCAAGCCGTCCTACAGCCGTCCTACCTTGTCCTACCTACACACTAGGACGGCTACCTTGTCCTCTACAGCCGTCCTACCTTGTCCTACCTATACACTAGGACGGCTACCTTGTCATACCTACACATTTGTATCATGTATATATATCCTTGTAATCTTGTAGAGAAACATAATGAAAAAATAAGCATTTTCTTCCATTTGCATTCTCTTCCATTTTTCCACATTCACGTATCAATAACAAATATATTTTTTAGCCTACATACCTTTTTCTACATGGTATACAGAGCAGGTTTATAACCCTAGCCCTAATTTTTTTTCGGCAGCTTTTTCTGCCGTTCCCATGGCTGTTTGTGGCCCGTCCCGTCCCTCCTCTGCTCGTCCTCCCCTCCACTGCACCTACTGCAATTTTGATTATCATACCCGAGACACCTGCCATAAACTTCATGGCTATCCCGTTGGCCATCCCCTCCATGGCCAACTGTGGCGACCACCGCGCCGTGCCACTGCTTCCAGTTCTTCCCGCAGCCATGCACCTTCCAGTCCTCCCCGGCAGCCACGGTTTTCTGCTTCCCGGCCCCATAATTTCACCCAGGCCCATCACGTGCAAGGCACCCAGGCCCCCGCCTCCTCTTTTACTCCAGCGACCCACCAAGTGCACGGGGCCCAGCCCACTTTGCATGACTTGCAGCTTGCCATGCCTGACCTCTCTGCCGAGCAGCACTCCCGTGTTCTAGCTGCTCTACGTGACACCACCACCCCTCCTCAGGCCAATGCCGTGCTCACTACTGATTTTGCCCAAGGTTTGTTACCTGTCACCTCTCGTCATGGTCAATGGATTCTTGACAGTGGTGCTACGGATCATATTACTTCTTCCGCTTCATGTTTGGTTAATCGCTCTCCTTCACATTTGCCGCCTGTTTCTTTGCCTAGTGGTGCTTCCGCTCCCATTACTTTTACCGGCACTCTTCCTTTAAATTCATCAGTTACTTTGAAGGATGTTTTATGTGTCCCTAATTTCCAAGTGGACCTTTTATCGGTTGGTAAACTTACAGATGGATTATCGTGTTCCATAACCTTCTTTCCTTCTTGGTGTGTTTTGCAGGACTTGGTTTCGAAGGCGATGATTGGTGTGGGTAAGCGACGTGGCGATCTGTATTACCTTGTGGCCCTTACCTCTTCTCTCCCCACCCGTCAACCTCTCTGCAACATCATTACCATCCCCTCCTCCCTCTGGCATAGGCGTCTTGGTCACCCCTCCTCCACTCGTTTGCAAGCTTTAGCATCTAGCTCTCTTAATTGCACTTTTGATTCTAGTCATATTTGTGATGTTTGTCCGTTGGCAAAACAAACTCGTCAACCTTTTCTTTTGAGTTCAATTTCATCCACTTTCCCTTTTGCTTTAATTCATTGTGATATTTGGAGCCCGAATCGTCAATCCTCTTCTCTTTCTGGTGCTCATTATTTCTTAACCATTGTGGATGATTTTTCTCACTTTACGTGGGTCTTCCTCATGAAACATAAATCCGACACTCAACAATTAATTAAGGATTTTTTTGCTTATGTCACTACCCAATTCCGCACTACCATCCAATGCATTCATACTGACAATGGTGGTGAATTTTTATCTCTTCGTAGTTTTTTCTCTGATCATGGGGTGCTTTTACAAACTTCTTGTGTTTATACCCCCCAACAAAATGGCGTTGTTGAAAGAAAACATCGTCATCTTCTTGAAACCGCTCGCGCCCTTCGTTTTCAATCCCATCTTCCTATCAAGTTTTGGGGGGAATGTGTTCTTACCGCTACTTATCTCATCAATCGTCTCCCTACCCGTCTTCTCCATCATAAATCCCCATTTGAGGTTCTCTTTTCGAAAACCCCATCTTATGACCACTTCCGCGTCTTTGGTTGTCTGGCATATGCCACCTCTGTCACTCCCACCACCAAATTTTCCCCTCGGGCTCATCGTTGCATTTTTCTCGGTTATCCTCATGGACAAAAGGCCTATACCCTTTACGATCTCGACAATCACCGCATTTTCACTAGTCGAGACGTCATCTTTCACGAAACTACTTTCCCTTATGCCGTTTCTCACCCTCCTATCCCATCCTCTTCGCCTACCCTACCCATCCCACCCCCTCTGGACTTTACATATAACCCACCCCTTCCTGCCCCGACGCCTCACCCTCCTCCACCTTCCTCCCCTTCCACGCCTCCCACAGATTCCCTTGCTGCCCCATTACCCGTTCTTCCCCATGCCCCTGCCCTCTCGGTATCCCCTCCTTCCCCCCCCCCCCCCCCGGCTACTTCCTTACCTTTCACCCTTTTACCCACGGACATCCCTACCCCCCCCACTACCTACCAATCCTCCCCTTCCCCGCACCTCTTCCCGTGCCCATAAACCTCCATCCTATTTAAAAGACTACGTTTGCTCGCAGGTGATTCTGCCATCCCACCCATCTTCGACTTCGCAACCCGGTTCTACACAAGGTACGCGATATCCACTTTGTAATTTTCTCTCTTATCACCGTTACTCTCCCAGGCATTTTTCTTACATTAACTCTGTCAGTCGGACTGTGGAGCCTTCCTCCTTTGCCGAGGCTGCCACTGACCCCAATTGGCAACGTGCTATGACTGAGGAGCTTCAAGCTTTACATGCTAATGATACTTGGACTTTAACTTCCTTGCCCCCTGGCAAAATTCCCATTGGTTGTAAGTGGGTGTACAAACTCAAGCACAATTCCGATGGCTCTATTGACCGCTACAAAGCTCGTTTTGTTGCTAAAGGCTTCACTCAGGCTGAAGGTATTGATTATCATGACACTTTTTCTCCTACTGCTAAGATGATTACGGTGCGTTGTCTTCTTGCTCTTGCTGCTAGTCAGTCTTGGTCTCTTCATCAGCTTGATGTTAATAATGCTTTCTTACATGGTGACTTACATGAAGAAATCTATATGTCTCCTCCTCCTGGTCTTCGGCGACAGGGGGAGAATCTTGTGTGTCGCCTTCACAAGTCACTTTATGGTCTTAAGCAGGCTTCTCGCCAATGGTTTGCCAAATTCACTAGTGCCATCATTTCTGCCGGTTTTCAACAATCCAAAGCTGACTATTCATTGTTCACTAAAAAGTCTGGTATTTCTTTCACAGCTTTGCTCATTTATGTGGATGATATTGTGATTACAGGCAATGATGCTAGTGCCATTAATTCTCTGAAGTCTTTTCTCCGTGATCATTTTCGAATAAAAGACCTTGGTGATTTAAAATATTTTTTGGGTATTGAGGTTTCTCGTTCCAAACAAGGGATTTATATTTCTCAACGCAAGTATGCATTAGAGATTCTCAAGGACTATGGTTTTTTGGGAGCACGACCCATTGCTTTTCCTATGGATGACACAAAATTATCTGATAAAGGAGAACTTCTCAAGGATCCTGAAAAGTATCGACGATTAGTAGGTCGGTTAATATATCTCACTATCACTCGGTCGGATATCACCTATTCTGTGCATGTTCTAAGCCGTTTTATGCACGAGCCAAGGATATCTCATATGGATGCTGCGCTTCGTATTGTTCGTTATTTGAAGGCTACTCCAGGTCAAGGTTTATTATTTCGTTCTGACAACCAGACCAAGTTAACTGCATTTTGTGATTCTGATTGGGCAGGTTGCCCTATCACTCGCCGTTCGACTACTGGGTATTGTGTATTCTTGGGCGGTTCTTTGATTTCTTGGCGGACGAAACGACAGAAAACCGTTTCCCTCTCTTCAGCAGAGGCGGAATATAGGGCCATGGCAGGTACTTGTTGCGAGATAGTTTGGCTTCGTTTTTTGTTGAAGGATTTGAACATTCCTTTGGATGGTCCTTCCATTTTATTTTGTGATAATCAAGCAGCGTTACATATGGCTGCCAATCCTGTTTTTCATGAACGAACTCGTCACATTGAGATGGATTGTCACTTTATACGAGATAAGATTGTAGATGGCACAATAGAGACCAAGCATGTGGGTACGGCACAACAGTTGGCAGACTTGTTTACCAAACCTCTTGGGAAAGAAAAGTTTTCGGGTATGTTACGCAAGTTGGGAGTTCTTGACATCCACTCTCCAACTTGAGGGGGAGTGTTAGACAAATAAGGAATATGGTTGGAGTCCTTGTGTAATTGTATATAATATTATTATTGGAAGAATAAGCCGTCCTACAGCCGTCCTACCTTGTCCTACCTACACACTAGTCGTCCTACAGCCGTCAAGCCGTCCTACAGCCGTCCTACCTTGTCCTACCTACACACTAGGACGGCTACCTTGTCCTCTACAGCCGTCCTACCTTGTCCTACCTACACACTAGGACGGCTACCTTGTCCTACCTACACATTTGTATCATGTATATATATCCTTGTAATCTTGTAGAGAAACATAATGAAAAAATAAGCATTCTCTTCCATTTGCATTCTCTTCCATAAGCATTCTCTTCCATTTGCATTCTCTTCCATTTTTCCACATTCACGTATCAATAACAAATATATTTTTTAGCCTACATACCTTTTTCTACAAGCCGTGATGCACCGAAATAATAATGAAGATTGTTGAATATATAATATCTGTTTCGTTAAATCTCATCCGTACATTTTACTTTGCATCAAATGTAACGTTTTAGTGTAGATTTCGCAACTTCACTACTTTTTAGTTAGAAAAATAATATCCAATAAAAGAAAATGATAAAATTCGTTGAAGGTCGATACAATTATTATTTTTTATTTCTGTATTTTGTTAGCCCAAAATGTGCATATAAAATCCCGTACATATAAATGACCTGTCAAGGCGCCAACTCCATTTTCTTAGAAATTTTGAAATTTTCAAAACACAGAGCTGAGAAAGGAAAAACTGAAAGAAGACGAGTAAGCGACCGGAGAGATGAAGAAAAGCGGCGGAAGCGGAAGCGGAAGTCGAACCCGGAGATGCTTAACTGCGAACTTTCTGGAAACGCGGTTACAATTTCCAGTGGCTTCTTCCCCTGCAAACCAACCGTCACCGAAATCACCAATTTTCAATACCAGCAGCAGGCGCAAGAGGGCTGTCGACGCTGCCGGAGGAGGAGCCTCAGCCTCTGTTGCGGCGGCGCTCATGGAATCCCCCAAAAGTAACGCTTTAGCTTCGATTCCTGATCTCAAGCACCTCGCCTCCTCTCGTCTCCGCGATCTCAAGCTCCACGTCGACAGATCCCACTGTGAGATCCTCAAGGATTTTGATTCCTCTCAATCTCGCTTCCACAAGCGATTCAAGGTCTCTCTCTCTCATATTGATTCTCTGTTGTCGTACTTTTGCATTATTTAGTCTCGGAGTTGGTGGATTAGTGTCTGTTTGGTTGCTGAGAAAATACCTGAGAGAGCAGAAATTTGAATTTTCGCCAAATAATGACATTATGTTGATTTAATCTCACTTTCATATCATTGT
Organism: Pyrus communis; assembly: GCF_963583255.1. Taxonomy (NCBI): domain Eukaryota; kingdom Viridiplantae; phylum Streptophyta; class Magnoliopsida; order Rosales; family Rosaceae; genus Pyrus; species Pyrus communis. The sequence continues at coordinate 1,512,061 of NC_084814.1, read as the reverse complement.
TAAACCTCATTACTGTTATAAGGTCTGCTAAAGCAAAATAAATTTAAATCTAATTAATTCTTATTTATAATTAAAACTTTATGTCTATTTAATATAAGGTTTTGTCTGCTGTATGATGAACTAGTACTCAGTGGTAGTATAGTTAGGGAAGAGGAGCATTGGAATTCAGTCTAGGGCACGATTTTTTCGCCTAATTATATGTCTCTTTGTACCGTCAGATCCAGAGCCAGGCATGCCAACAAGTGTTGGATGAAGCAGATAAGGAATACAAGAAGATGACCCAAAGGATTACTGAAAGTCGGGAAGCAATGGCGGTATATTAATCTAGTCTTTCTTTGTTTCGTTTACTTACTTCTGATTGTATGTTTGTAGTGCTTATTCATCAAGTGCATCCTACTGCTTTTTTTTCGGGCTTCGTATGCAGAGTTCATGGCAGATGCACAGACCACTGCTTCTCGGGGTATGTCTTCAGTTTAAAACCTCTTTGACATGCTTAAAATATGTGGATTTTTGGTTAGTTATGTCTTGGTAATAATGTCGTACTGATGGAGTCTGGATTCAATCATCTCTACTAACCAACACTCTATGTTACATTATCATCAAAGCATTTGAGAGACGTCATTCATTTTGAGGCTTTGACGAGTGATTATTGTTTCCATATGTGGAAATCGTTTTTAATCTCATGTTCGAAGTGATACAGGTTGGATAACATTTCTATATCTGTTAAGTTTCACATTGCCATTAAAACTATTGGTGCGATAATGGCTAACTATTTAGTGTGCGAACTTAGGTTCTTCAGTTTGTCATCTGTTTTGTTTTCTGTTTAGTGTCTGTTTTTTCGTTCTCTTTGCTGCTCCCTTTTAATTAGTTCTCGGCCCTACAGTGGAGCTTGTTCAGGTGGGGTTTTAGGCTCTGGCCCTTTTGAGTTTTCTTGATTGCCTAGTTGCCCTTGTTCTAAGAAGCGAATCATTGATCAAAAACAAGACATTGTATAACTGCGGAGAAGAGAAAGAAGATTGAACAAACAAGAAAAGAGAGAAATAATAAATTGCCTCCTATGAGTCATTAATAAAACTTATAAGTGCTTGGTAACAAACTAACAATCTAACTTGAGCCAACAATGTATAAACTACTGTTATTCATTCTGAGTACTTTTTCTTTTGGGTTGTATTTCATACTTTTTCAGCTTGCAAAACATCAATCGCTGAGCTTTCAGTCCTTTGAGAAACAAATCGATGCTCTTTGCAGCCGTTATGGCATTTCAACAAATTAGCAATCAATTGTCCTTGCAAATCGGCCTCCTCGTGCCCTAGCACGCTGATCCCCTCAGCCCGAGCCGACCCAAGCCCTTTGCCCAGGCCAGCCGACCTTCTTGCCGCACCACCAGCAGCCCCGTGGCATCCCTGCCACGCCACTCACACCTCTTAGCTCCTGCCGAGCCAATTTTTCAAGTCCCAAGACTCCCAAAAACATTCAAGAAGAAAATTCAAATTTTTCTTACCTTGGTGCGGCATGGAGAAGAACAACGAGAGACGACTCTTTACAAGAGCAAGAGAAGAAGAAAGCTAGGGGAGGGGGAAGCAAAATTTCCTTTTGCTTCTTTTCCTTGTTGGAATAATAATTGTTTTTCAAATTTATTTAATCCACTGCTTAAGGCAGAATGGAATAGGTATTTGGGGCAATTGGTTTTCTTTTCCTAAAAGAAGTCTATCTTCAAAACAAGAAAGGAGATTAGGTTCAAATTGGGAAACAACTTTACAAGCCCAAGTAGTTTGAGATTTCTACACCTACTATCATTTTCTTGCTTGCAGCCTAGTAGGTGTAGGGGTATTTGTAGAGATTAAAATAATCCCAAAAATTCTAGAGACGACATATGAATTTTTTTCTCTTGAAAGTCAAGATTGCCCTCAATAAATGGGCAGGCTTCTCAGATGCTCCCACGCGTAGCTCACACTATTGAATGTCTCTGCAGCTGAATACGATTGTGCACATCTCATCTGACCTTGGCAAGGAATTAAAGATAAGGATTAATTACCTAAATCCTATCTTTAATACATTCCTAATTGAAGATTGACTCCAATCAATTAAGTAATTCCAATTTAAATAAATTAGAGATAATTAATCTATTGTCTCAAGATATTATTTTCTATTTAATGTCTTGGGAATATTATGAGAATATTTCTCCATAAACACCTTGGCTAATAGGATGCCATCATGTGTAGGGTAAGACCCTAACACTATAGTCGGCCTTATCCCTATAAATACCTCATATTTTACCAAATTTTCAGAGCTTTTGCTACCCTAAAAAAAACATAAACACTTTATTCTCCTCAGAGAAACTGACTTAGGCATCGGAGATCCATTGACCTAACACCCCCCGCCCCCCACCTCGTGGGCGCGTGAGGCTTAGGTCTTTGATCAAATGTGTTGATTGTTTTGCAGATGCATTTTTGTCAAGACTAAAGACGGCGGAAATTTGCTTTCATATAGAAAACGAGAATCACATCATTGTACATCTTGAAGATTATAATATCAGTTTAATTGCCTAGTTTTAAGAAATAAAATCAATTTGATTTTATTCTAGTACATAATTCCAGTTTCCTTTATTCTAGGTTGTTGGTTTCATAGGAAATCAAGCCTATCATTCATCTTTGCTTGGTTATAAGATTTGAGCATAAAAGGTTTAAAGCAAAGTTCTTGAGTTCTAGGTTAGAAGAGTGATCTTAGTGAAACACGTCATACCTTTCATATTATTCATCATATTCATTTGTGTGAAGAAGTTGTGTCCATCTATGTGACGAAGTTGAGTGCAATCTCTTTAGTTGTGAGGAGAACCTGCTGAGTGCGTCGTGTTCATCCAAAAGAGAGCAAAAGAAAGATTGTGTGCTACAAGATTAAATGTACAAGAGAAAACTTCAAGTGTAGTAGATGTTTGTCTTGTTGAGTCTTGTAAAAGTACTTATTTCATAATGGTTTTTTAATCGGTTGTGTGCCCATGAATTATATCGCGAGTCTTTTGTTCCTTTTTTTCTATTTCATTTTGTTCTTCACAGTTACGTAGTATAATTGAAATCGTACTCGTATCCTCGTATGGAATTTAGTTGAGATTATTTATCTATTGGGTTTGGGTTCCTTGACCCAGCTACGCTTTCAAAGTAGATGCTATATCACTAAAATTCAACAACACCTTTGTAATTGCTATAACAAGATATCCTCTGATTATCTAAAAAAACAAAACATGTCAAGAGGAATCGTCACTTTATTTGAGATCCTTTATATGTCAGATAATGTTATTGAATTACTGTATTACAAATATGAGGATCAAACTATTGATATTCTATATATACTAAAGCTAGCGGATGGGTACTGTCCAAAAACTAATGTGTTTATCCACGGGGTAAAACAATTGGTGATTGTTTTGTTTATTATATATATAATTGTATTTCTCATGAACTCTCTCACTGGCTGTTGCAACTTCTCTCTCTCTGAAAGTGGGTTTTCTTTTCTATGCATGTTATTATTTTATTTCTCTCTCACTGTTTCTTATATCTACCTGTCCATTATCCGTGCTTCTTCCTCCTATCACTCTCAAGTCCAGTATTTAAAGCCTTTTCTGGTTGCTTTTGGTTTACATTATGCCACGTGTTGATCATCCGTGGTTCTCCCTTTTTCTTGTTGCTTCTGGTTGCTTTTGGTTTAGAACACCCATACCAAAAACACTAGATTCACTCATAGTAATAGTCCTTATCTTTTATGTTTAGCATAAAATAGATAATGATGCATGATTATGGATTACAAATTATTTTTTATTTATTCAAATTTAGTTTTTACTCTTTCATCCTACATATGACTCCATTTTCCATCTATGTCAAATAATTATTACATATTATTTATTAACTGCTATAAAACGTTTTTTTTTAACACTTTGTTTTACAATTTTAGGAACCGAAAAAAAAAAAATGCTAACTCAGCAACGAACTTACAAGGTTGACAAATACGTTTTCAAGCAATGACGACACAAACATTCAAAGGGATGTAAAATTAATTATTACTTTATTAATTTTGTTTTATTGACATTTTACATTTAATTTCAATTTTTACTAAGCTTTCTCTTTAGGTGAATTAGATATTACTCGTATATATATACACACACACACACAAACTATCTTCTTTTCACATGATCTAAATACATGACAAAATTACCTGCTTGCATATTGAAAGGTTAGATTGAATATCCAAAAGTACAAAAGTAGACATTTCCACCAGAGATATACCCTCTCCATATATTTTAATCTGATATGTTCTTTCACATATTTAGAAAAATATGGACAAAGCTTATCTTTAGTGGAACGATGCCTTTTTATACTTTTGAACGTTGGCCTTAAACCTTTCACTAGACAACCAAATAATTAGCCATGTATTCACACTAAGTTAGCAGAAGAAAATATGTGTATAAATTGCTAATAGTTAATTCCTCTGAAGAGAAAAGATGGAAATGATGATTCTTACTTTAGATAATCAAAACTGAGTTTATCAATTTACATAAATCTGATCTGTCTTAGAATGGCATTTAATTTTGTTTTAAAAATTATATTAATGGCAAATAAACTCTTATTTAACGATAGCATGATTTGCAAGACTTTTGAAACTCTTATATAACGCTGTCACTAGATATATTTTATTGCATGACACACCAATTTCCATCTTTGTTGTACTAAATTGCAAAAAACATATCTTTTCTTATATTGGTCAAACTAAGACAAATTTGGCTTTCAATGTGCCGAATGTAGTAACCTGTAACACCTCACTTCGCCGAGATGGCTAATGAGATGACATCTGCCAGTAACGATTCGAAAATCCTTCTCGACTGAGACTTGGATAGATAACCAGTCGGCCTCGACGCAGTGCTGTTTATCCAAACTGAAGGTGCTCCGGGAACGGCTGATTCTACGACAACAGTGCTGTTTATCCAAATTAAAGATGTCACCGGTTGCCTTCACAGTGATGTTTATCCAAAGTAAAGGTGTGTTGGCGGAAAAAGAAAATAAAAAATCTCAAGATGTTTGAGAGGTTTGCGCAGGGCAATATGTGTGTTAAATTGGAGAGGACTTGTTCGTTGCACATCGCTTCGTATTTATAGCGATGAAAAATCTGATGAGCATGAGCATATAACACGGCTTTTCTTGATGGCCGCATATTTTTACGCTGACCCAATGAATGACCAGGTGATAATGCACAAGTCATGCTTCCTACTTCAACCAGGAGACTCCCCTTCTCCATTTTATTATCCAAATGCACTCATGCAATCCGTTGCAAACCGCCAAGTGTAATCACTATCTCACCACTATCTCACCACTATCTCACCAAGCCACGTGCATGATAACATTTAATCATCATCATTATCACCAAACTTGAATTGGATAATAACAATTTCAAGAAATCCAATCCCATCCTGCATGCTTCAATATTTGATGTCGTGCCTTAAAGCATATCCCCATTTATCTTGTCCAAGAAAATATCAAGATAATTAAAAAATAATTATTATGATGAAAAATCATAATATTATCCTTTATCAATAACAAAATTATCTTCTTGATATCTAACAGTGTGGAGTTATGCTCACTCAACAACCTTGATTACTCGGGCCGACGGTATAATTTTGGGTCCAAACAGCATGACACACCAATTTCCATCTTTGTTGTACTAAATTGCAACAAACATATCTTTTCTGATATTGGTCAAACTAAGACAATGAATATATGTTATCCAAATTCTCAATCTAGGTATGTATCCAATTTCACTTACTCCTTATTTCTCAATGCATTTGTTTGAATGAATTAATATAACGTTAGTCAAAACTCAAAAACTTAGAAATTATGCTGAATCTATTTTTATTAATTTTTTTAGTTGTTATTACCTACGAACTTTCTTATCTTGCAGCAACGTGTGGGCACCACTTCCTAGTATTTACTAAAGGTACGCTAAAAGAGAGTTTTGTATACCTCAGGGATTTGCTGGTGTCAAAACTAGAAACAATTTAAAGGAGAGTGTTGATGCCTGGACTGATTTCTAGCTTCCAATTTTTTGTATTAAACAAAAGTAATGGCTTAGTTTTTTCTGAATTTGTAACGGCCAAATATGTTGACTTAGTCCAAAATTGCAAGTGTAGGGCTGAGATAGGTTTGCTTTGGTGTGAGGTTTAGAGTTGCTTAGAACAACTGGGGTCTTAAAGGCTTTCGTTAGCTAGCTAATTTAAATGAGATGTAAGGTGGTATTGTGACCAAAACCCTAAATCATTGGAGTATATAAGTGACGTTTGAGCTGCAATGTTCTGCCCTAAGCCGTCACTTTTCTCTGAAATCCTCTTATGTTTGTTTCTATTTTCTTAAATAAAATACAACTAGATTGAATCATGTATTTGAACATGCCGAACACAAAATTTGACAAGAAGTTCAATGTTCAGAAGTTAAGCACCGAACATAAGAGTTAAGGATTAGCCGATAACCATGAACATGGAATTGGGGGTTCGGTTAACCAATGCTAGCTTAACCTGCTCGCGATCTTCTCCTCCAAGTCGACTCCTGACCTTCATGTTGCTGTTACAAAGTCTTGATACAATTTGGCTTCTTAATGATGGAATTTTACATATTGTTATATTCAACTCCAATGACTATATGAACACTCGAGTCTAGTTTGGTTTGATTTCTTCTAAAAATTGATGGGGAAGAACAATTGGATGGCTAACCACGAACTTAAATGAACGCAAGTAAAGACATAATTCACAAGAAGTTGCAAAGAGCTGCTGGTTTCATGTTCCTTATAATTAAGTTGAATTCTCAAAAGAGTGTGCATAGCTTGATGAATATTGATGGAGGAAAGTGGGTTCGGCAACTCCATATTGAAGGGGAGGTTGTTGGATGAGAAGATATATCGTGTAAGATGGAGAAGGATTTGGAAAGGGTAATTTTGGTAGATTTGGTGAGTGCGGAGAGTAGATGTAAAACTTTTAAAATCTTGTAGAGTAAAAAGAGTTTGTTGGGTGAGGAGATAAAAGTTGGGTGTAATCAGAAGCTTCATTTCCATTTTAACAAACATAATATTGTCTTCAGTGAGTCCTATCTTTAACCAACATAATATTGTCTTTAGTGAGTTCTATTTTGTCAAGTGATTGACCTTGTATGTGTTTATAAGTAATTGAGTTACTTTTTATATTGTCAATTAGTTTTATGATAGAACAACAACTACTTTTTTTTTTTTTTAATAAACGACATTATCTACACTGAGGGAAAGATGATGGGTTTAAACTCACAGTAGATTAACAATAATGTGGTTCAAATTCGCCTTTGGCAAGAATTGAACCTAAAATTTCTCACTTACAAGTGAAGAGGAATACCACTAGACCATAGTACTAAGTGGCGATGGAACCTCAACTTTCGTCATGGTATCAGACCAAATTGTCTCATGTGTGAAACCCAACACTTGACGTGTTCCACGCCACCTAATTTGTGTTGTTCATGTGCTAAGCTTAAAAATTTGACACACATAAAGGGACATATTGGGAGTATGAATTACACATCGGATAAAAGAGGACCTTGCATCTGCTTATAAGTGATTAAGATGCTCCCTATATTATCGATTAATTTTACAGAGCCTCAACTTTCTTCATTATAACAAACATTTATCATGAGATAATTGGGAGTACAGATCTTCTCCAGATCTAAAAAAACTGAGCCTAATGATTAATTGATCTTGACTGTTGAAATTTGATCTAACGGTTACGATTATTATTACTTTGAGAGATCTTCTATTTATAATCGTTAGATTAAATTTTAACTATCCGAATTATTTGATTCTTAAACTCAATTTTTTTTAGATCCGAAAAGAATCTGTGCTCATAATTGAGTAGTCACCATACCAGATCAATCAAAATTAATATGCCAGTCATTATAAAACAACAATGTTGTCCTTTATAGCAGACGTCTCATCGATGCTTTACAACAATAACAGCTGTAATTGGGGCTGGTACGTACTACGATGTTGGCCTTTTTTGTTCCATTCCTATCAAAGGTTTTCTACCAAACACCTGTCCTCATATCCCTGTTAGTATTCAGTTTTCTGGTTGAAATGAAATTCAGAATTAATGCATATGGACGAATCTGTGGTGTGAAGTGTGAAACGGTCCCATGCACATAACTCTCAACAACATGTTTTTCTCTGGAGTCCATGTTGACCGTGTGCATAGCTTGATGAATATTGGTTCGGCAAACCCATATTGAAGGGGAGGTTGTTGGATGAGAAGATATATCGTGTAAGATGGAGAAGGATTTGGAAGGGGTAATTTTGGTAGATTTGGTGAGTGCGGAGAATAGATGTAAAGTTTTTAAAGTCTTGTAAAGTAAAAGGAGTTCGTTGGGTGAGGAGATAAAAGTTGGGTGTAATCAGAAGCTCCATTTCCATTTTAACAAACATAATATTGTCTTCAGTGAGTCCTATCTTTAACAAACATAATATTGTCTTTAGTGAGTTTTATTTTGTCAAGTGATCGACCTTGCATGTGTTTATAAGTAATTGAGTTATTTTTTATATTGTTAATTAGTTTTATGATACAACAACAACAACTTTTTTTTTTTAATAAACGACATTATCTACACTGAGGGAAAGATGATGAGTTTAAACTCACAGTAGATTAACAATAATATGGTTCAAATTCGCCTTTGGCAAGAATTGAATCTAAAATTTTTCACTTACAAATGAAGAGGAATACCACTAGACCGTAGTACTAAGTGGCGATGGAACCTCAACTTTCGTCATGGTATCAAACCAAATTGTCTCATGTGTGAAGCCCAACACTTGACGTGTTCCACGCCACCTAATTTGTGTTGTTCATGTGCTAAGCTTAAAAATTCGACACACATAAAGGGACATCTGATACGTACTACGATGTTGGCCTTTTTCGTTCCATTCCTATCAAAGGTTTTCTACCAAACACCTAACCTCATATCCCTGTTAGTATTCAGTTTTCTGATGTTGGAAATGAAATTCAGAATTAATGCATATGCACGAATCTATGGTGTGAAGTGTGAAACGGTCCCATGCACATAACTCTCAACAATTTTTCTTTGGAGTCCATGCTGACCGCGTGATTTAAACGTTTCTTTCTAACAACTAACAACATTTTTAATGGAAAAGAAAAGAATCACATTCACAACGGGTGAAAATTTGGACGGAAGAATCGGGAACCCGATAGCATCTGCATAACGCTATATAAGTACTAACTATCAACTCTTAGTTAGCATGCATACCACAAAAAAAAAGTTCCAAAACTTTTGATCTTTTGCTGGTTCTTAAGCTCGTTACTGAAATGATGTCATCCTCAGTACTTCAGGTGAAACGATTGCAGCCGGAACTTATAACTCCGGCAAAGCCAACGCCTCAGGAAACAAAGTTTCTCTCAGATATTGACGACCAAGAAAGCTTGAGATTTCAGGTTCCAGTTATAATGTGTTACAAAGACAACCCTTCACTTAATAAAAATCGTAATCCCGTTAAGGTCATTAAGGAAGCCTTAAGTAGAGCATTAGTGTATTACTACCCTTTAGCTGGAAGGCTTAGGGAAGGGCCTAACAGAAAGCTCATGGTTGATTGCAATGGTGAAGGTATCTTGTTCGTCGAGGCTTCTGCTGATGTCACACTTGAGCAACTAGGAGACAAAATTCTACCCCCTTGTCCACTCTTAGAGGAGTTCTTATTTAATTTTCCAGGCTCTGATGGAATTATAGGTTGTCCTTTGCTGCTGGTTCAGGTGAGTTAATTAATTATCAATTACATTATTTAGTATTTCATATTCATATTTGGTCATAGCCATTAATTCTTTACAAAAAATTTGAAGTAGGTTAAGGGTATAAGTAGTGTTTTTTGCGTTAAGGTCACATACACACGCCGTAGATTTTTTGTAAGAAATTAGTGCAATCAACAACATATGAAATTTTTAATGACAAATAAGGACATATACAAGAAAGCACTAACAATATTGTGAAGTTTGGTGGCACCGCGACTGTTTTAAACTTTTTTTCATAAAATTGGCAACTCATTTCATAAACGAAAATTAATCATACTGCCACCACACCCAAACTTGAACTTATCTACGATACTACCACGCCTCTTTGTTCTTATGATTAAGGAAAGTCACTAGGTGGCTTTGGAAAGAAAAGATTATGAGGCACTTTTCATTATTTTTCGAAACTAATTTTTCTTCAACAATCCTTATGTTTAACACTATACATTGTAAAATTTGTATACACACCGAATAGAGGAAATTATATTTCTACATGGTATCTGCCTAAGTAGGTCCTAGGTTTTCTACCAGTCTCACATCACCTTTATTGTATAGGTTTTCCTTTGCCGTTCTTCTTCTAGGTCTTTTGCATGTCGTCATGTTGTCCTCTTTGTCTTCTGTCTAAATTTTTCTCTTCTATAATCATTTTGTCTAAATTCCTCTCTATTTAAACACTCTTTCAAGTAACTTCAACATGCATGAGACTCTTTCAAAGAGACTCCATCTTTCTTGAATTTTATTCCTAATTTTTATGAAATTTTTGTTTCCTAATTAGATCATCTAATTTAGATGGTTTACTTTTTTTTCTTTTTTTTTTTCGTCTTTTCTTCTAAAGAATTGTTAACTAGCACGAATATGATGATCAAGAAAAAAGTCTAGAAACTAACTTTTGCAATATGCAGGTGACCTGTCTTACATGTGGAGGTTTCATACTTGCATTGCGCCTAAACCACACAATGTGTGATGCACCTGGATTGCTCTTGTTCTTGACCGCCATGGCGGAAATGGCAAGAGGCGCACATGCACCATCTATTCTACCAGTGTGGGAGAGAGAGTTGTTGTTCGCTCGAGATCCACCAAGAATTACATGTGCTCATCATGAATATGAAGACGTGATTGATCATTCTAATGACTCATACCCATCTAGTAACCAGTCAAACATGGTTCAACGATCTTTCTACTTTGGTGCCAAGGAGATGAGAGTCCTTCGAAAACAGATTCCACCCCACCTAATTTCCACTTGCTCCACATTTGACTTGATCACAGCTTGTTTGTGGAAATGTCGCACTCTTGCACTTAAAATTAATCCAAAACAGGCTGTCCGCATTTCATGCATTGTCAATGCACGGGGAAAGCACCACATTGTACGTCTTCCCTTGGGATACTATGGCAATGCATTTGCATTTCCAGCTGCAGTTTCAAAGGTTGAACCACTATGCCAAAATCCATTGGGATATGCTTTGGAGTTGGTGAAGAAGGCTAAAGCTACCATGAATGAAGAATACTTAAGATCAGTGGCAGATCTTATGGTACTAAAAGGGCGACTTCAATATTCATCGACAGGAAGTTATTTTATAGTTTCTGATACAACACGTGCAGGTTTTGGAAATATCAATTTTGGATGGGGACAGCCGGTATTTGCTGGACCTGCCAAGGCCTTGGATTTGATTAGCTTCTACGTTCAACACAAAAACGACACCGAGGATGGAATATTGGTACCAATGTGTTTGCCATTCTCGGCCATGGAGAGATTTCAGCAGGAACTAGAGAGGATTACTCAGGAAACTAAGGAGGATTTATGTAAAAACCTTAGATCAACTAGGATCAAGTCAATGATGTAAGTGTTAAACGTAATGCATTTTCTGTAATGTAGAGTTGTGTCTCTTGGAACTAATCTAAGAGTAATAGTTGTTATCAAAAGGTCTGAATGTTATTAAAAAATAGCCAATAATAAGATGGCCTAGTGTTGTAATAAAAAATTGAAAGCAATAAAATTTAAATTTCAGTTGCCGTTCAAAAGTCATCGTCCATATATATTCTCTTGTATTCTTCCTATCTGCAGTATAACTGAAAACTGCTGATCTTTCCTCCAACAGTAAGAATCAAATTGCCCAAGTGTTAGACAATTTAGTAAGTTTTCAATGGATTTCTTGAAGTATCATGAAAATGTCAGGAAGTTTGAGCCTTTATTTCCTCAAACCAATAAGAGCAAAATGATATATAAGGGATCGAGAACACAAAAATACCCCCTTCGTTAAGATAAAATCGAGTCGGGTTGTTACAACCATGATACTTGAAAGCGTAAGATAGTAATTACAATTGAAGAATACTTACATGAAGGGACTCGTCCAACTCATCCCTAGGTCAAACATAAATGTCTACAAAGACATCGATGTCCGGGAATTTTGAACCCCCCTAAATATAAAAAGATAAGAAAAATGTTAGTATGAAAGAAAAATTAATATTACCAACATGTTAAAAATTGAATATGAAAAACATTATTATTACCTGCCACCGCGCCTCCATCTTATATGAGAAGGGCCTCGAATCCGAATGGTGGAGAAGAGTCTTCTTCTCCTGATTGATATTGTTGGCTTTCGTCTTCTTCTGTTATACCAAAAAAAAATGTATTAGTTCTAATTTGAATGAAATATAAAAAAATCAATAAACATTAGTAAGAAACGTATAATACTTTTAGACTTAATATAAAAAACATACCACATAGCCGGGCTCCTGAAAATGACTACAGAGCCACACCCAATTTTTTCCCGATCCTCAAACTCCTTCGGGCAACCCTCCTCAAGAGCGACCTGCGGATCATCAAATGTCTAAAAATATTGGTGCATGTCTCTCTTCCACTGCTTGTATCATTCAGTGAAGAGCCTATTGACGTACACCAACATATTGTTGTTGATGTCATCGAAATTGTAATTTGTTTGCAATGTAACAAATTAATTACATACATTAAGTAATATAAATATATAAAATTAAAAAAAAAAAAAAAAGCAATAAAAAGGCAAGATACTTCTTGACAAATAAACGCGCACCTTCATCCTCATCTCGTCTGGCATCACCTTCCAAGACTTCTATCACATAGGGCAATAGGTCCGAACGACGTGACCAATGTCGTGGGCCAATGCACTATGTTGCTCCAGCGTTGGTGCACCCTGATGTCAGCCATCGTATCTGATTGTGATACGTCTGTTGGTCACTTGGGTGACCTTCGCCATCTTCAACTTGCGACACAGTCCCTGGGTATTTTTCTTTGTTGAAAAAAAAAAAAAACAGTCAAACAAACACTACAAATTATACCAAAATTTCGGCAGAACCTCCCCTAAAGTTATAACAATTCCCAAACCCTGGACATTGTAATAATATTATATGATATCCAACAACAATCACAACTAGGGGTGGGCAAACGAGCATGGACCCGCGGGTAGGGGCGGGTCCATTTTTTTTAAATCTGGAACGGGGCGGAGTGGGGCGAGTCCTAATTGCTGAAGAAACGGGTCCCCGACCCGAACCGTTTCCACCTTCCAAAAATTTGTTTGTCTCTCAGACAAAACTCTCAATCTCTCTCACTCTCCCTCTCTTACATCTCTATCCCTCGCCTTTGCAACTCACTCTATCGGGATTTCTATATTGAAACTGCCAAGTGTCAAGCAAATAAACATCAATAATTTGTTAAACTGAAAACGGAATGACAAAACTAAGAAAGAAGTAACTTTTACCGCTATAACAGCAGCATCCGTCAGAAAATACATGAAGTCACCATCAATGCCAAGCTGCACACAGACTTGGTCAATATGCAAGTGACAAGTGAAAAAAAAAAAATATATCCCACCGGTGGGAACTGGACTCATGATTTACAAATGGTGGGTGCAAAGTGTGAAATTCCAACCTGGGTTGCACCAAACAACGCCCTTATTGCTTTTCCATTAGTTGTTGGACTTTGTTCAATGATACGAGTAGTTTCTTGAAGTGCAGCTTTACATTGTGGACCTGCAGATTCCAAGGTGAAGCCCTCAAGATGGCTAGTTGTAAATCTACACAATGTGGACTGGAATTTGTATCTCAACACTCTCCTTTGGAATCTCAACTATTGGGACTCGATAAGTACACTTGCCGGAGAGGTAGAAAACCCAAAGAAAACTCTCCCAAAGGCTCTGTTTTATGCTTTGATATTAGTTGTTCTTGGATATCTTTTCCCACCCTTAATGGGTACTGGGGCTGTTCCACTCGACCGTGACTTGTGGACCGATGGATATTTCTCAGACATTGCCAAAATAATTGGGGGAGTTTGGTTGAGATGGTGGATCCAAGGGGCTGCAGCAGTGTCGAACATGGGGATGTTTGTTGCTGAAATGAGCAGCGACTCCTTCCAACTTCTTGGGATGGCAGAACGAGGGATGCTCCCTAAGGTTTTGGTGAGCGTTCTCGTCATGGAACCCAAGTAATTGGCATTTTGTTCTCAGCTTCTGGGGTCCTTTCGCTATCTTGGTTGAGCTTTCAAGAGATTGTAGCCGCAGAAAACTTCTTGTACTGTTTTGGAATGATCTTGGAGTTTATATCGTTGATACGGTTAAGAGTGAAGTACCCAGCTACATCTCATCCTTACAAGATAATTTTATTTTAACAAACGACATTATCTACACCGAGGGAAAGATGATGGGTTTAGACTCACAATGGATTAACAATAATGTGGTACAAATTCGTCTTTGGCAAAAATTTAACCTAAAATCGCTCACTTACAAGTAAAGAGGAATACCACTAGACCATAGTCCTAAGTGGCAATGGAACCTCAACTTTCGTCATGGTATCAGACCAAATTGTCTCATGTGTGAAGCCCATCACTTGAAGTGCTCCACGCCACCTAGTTTGTGTTGTTCATATGCTAAACTTAAAAATTCGACACACATAAAGGGTCATATTGGGAGTATGAATTACACATCGGATAAAAGAGGACCTTGCATCTGCTTATAAATGATTAAGTTGCTTCCTATATTATCGATTAATTTTACGAAACCTCAACTTTCTTCATCATAACAAACATTTATCATGAGATAATTGAGAAGTACAGATCTTCTCCAGATCTAAAAAAACTAAGCCTAAGGATCAATTGATCTTGACTGTTGAAATTTGATCCAACGGTTACGATTATTATTACTTTGAGGGATCTTCTCTTTATAATCGTTAGATCAAATTTTAACGATCCGAATTATTTGATTCTTAGACTCAATTTTTTTTAGATTCAAAAAAAATCTGTGCTCATAATTGAGTAGTCACCATACCAGACCAATCAAAATTTATATGCCAGTCATTATAAAACAACAACGTTGTCCTTTATAGCAGACGTCTCATCCATGCTTTACAATAATGATAGCTGTAATTGGGGCAGGTACGTACTATGATGTTGGCCTTTTTCATTCAATTCCTATCAAAGGTTCTCTATCGAACACCTGTCCTCATATCCCTGTTAGTATTCAGTTTTCTGGTTGAAATGAAATTCAGAATTAATGCATATGCACGAATCTGTGGTGTGAAGTGTGAAACGGTCCCATGCACATAACTCTCAACAACATGTTTTTCTCTGGAGTCCATGTTGACCGCGTGACTTAAATGTTACTTTTCAACAACTAACAACATTTTTAATGGAAAAGAAACGAATCACATTCACAACGGGTGAAAACTTGGACGGAAGAATCGGGAACCCTATAGCATTTGCATAACGCTATATAAGTAGTGACTATCAACTTTTAGTTAGCATGCATACCACAAAATAAAAGTTCCAAAACCTTTGATCTTTTGCTGGTTCTTAAGCTCGTTAATGAAATGATGCCACTCTCAGTACTTCAGGTGAAACGATTGCAGCCGGAACTTATAACTCCGGCAAAGGCAACGCCTCAAGAAACAAAGTTTCTCTCAGATATTGACGATCAAGAAGGCTTGAGATTTCAAGTTCCAATTATAATGTGTTACAAAGACAACCCTTCACTTAATAAAAATCGTAATCCCGTTAAGGTGATTAGGGAAGCCTTAAGTAGAGCATTAGTGTATTACTACCCTTTAGCTGGAAGGCTTAGGGAAGGGCCTAACAGAAAGCTCATGGTCGATTGCAATGGTGAAGGTATCTTGTTTGTCGAGGCTTCTGTTGATGTCACACTTGAGCAACTAGGAGACAAAATTCTACCCCCTTGTCCACTCTTAGAGGAATTCTTATTTAATTTTCCAGGCTCTGATGGAATTATTGGTTGTCCTTTGCTGCTGGTTCAGGTGAGTTAATTAATTATCAATTAATTATTTAGTTTTTCATATTCATATTTGGTCATAGCCATTAATTCTTTACAAAAAATTTGAAGTATGTTAAGGGTATGAGTAGTGTTTTTTGCGTTAAGGTCGCATACACACACCCTAGATTTTTTGTAAGAAATTAGTGCAATCAACAATGTATGAAATTTTTAATGACAAATAAGGACATATACAAGAAAGCACTACCAATATTGTAAAGTTTGGTGGCACCGCAACTGTTTTTAACGTTTTTCATAAAATTGGCAACCCTTTTCATAAACGAAAATTAATCATACTGCCACCACACCCAAACTTGAACTTATCTACGATACTACCACTCCTCTTTGTTCTTATGATTAAGGAAAGTCACTAGGTGGCTTTGGAAAGAAAAGATTATGAGGCACTTTTCATTATTTTTCGAAACTAATTTTTCTTCGACAATCCTTATGTTTAACACTATACATTGTAAAATTTGTATACACACCGAATTGAGGAAATTATATTTCTACATGGTATCTGCCTAAGTCGGTCCTAGGTTTTCTACCAGTCTCACATCACCTTTATTGTGTAGGTTTTCCTTTGCCGTTCTTCTTCTAGGTCTTTTGCATGTCGTCATGTCGTCCTTTGTCTTCTGTCTAAAATTTTTTCTTCTATAAGCATTTTGTCTAAATTCCTCTATATTTAAACACTCTTTCAAGTAACTTCAACAGGCATGAGACTCTTTCAAAGAGACTCCATCTTTCTTGAACTTTATTCCTATTTTTGTTTCCTAATTAGATCATCTAATTTAGAAGTTTTTTTTTTTTTTTTTTTTTTTGTCTTTTCTTCTAAAGAATTGTTAACTAGCACAAATATGATGATCAAGAAAAAAGTCTAGAAACTAACTTTTGCAATATGCAGGTGACCTGTCTTACATGTGGAGGTTTCATACTTGCATTGCGCCTAAACCACACAATGTATGATGCACCTGGATTGCTCTTGTTCCTGACCGCCATTGCGGAAATGGCAAGAGGTGCACATGCACCATCTATTCTACCAGTGTGGGAGAGAGAGTTGTTGTTCGCTCGAGATCCACCAAGAATTACATGTGCTCATCATGAATATGAAGACGTGATTGATCATTCTAATGACTCATACCCATCTAGTAACCAGTCAAACATGGTTCAACGATCTTTCTACTTTGGTGCCAAGGAGATGAGAGTTCTTCGAAAACAGATTCCACCCCACCTAATTTCCACTTGCTCCACATTTGACTTGGTCACAGCTTGTTTGTGGAAATGTCGCACTCTTGCACTTAAAATTAATCCAAAACAGGCTGTCCGTGTTTCATGCACTGTCAATGCACGGGGAAAACACCACAATGTACGTCTTCCCTTGGGATACTATGGCAATGCATTTGCATTTCCAACTGCAATTTCAAAGGCTGAACCTCTATGCAAAAATCCATTGGGATATGCTTTGGAGTTGGTGAAGAAGGCTAAAGCTACCATGAATGAAGAATACTTAAGATCAGTGGCAGATCTTATGGTACTAAGAGGGCGACCTCAATATTCATCGACAGGAAGTTATTTTATAGTTTCTGATACAACACGTGCAGGTTTTGGAGATGTCAATTTTGGATGGGGACAGCCAGTATTTGCTGGACCCGCCAAGGCCTTGGATTTGATTAGCTTCTACGTTCAACACAAAAACGACACCGAGGATGGAATATTGGTACCAATGTGTTTGCCATTCTCGGCCATGGAGAGATTTCAGCAGGAACTAGAGAGGATTACTCAGGAAACTAAGGAGGATTTATGTAACAACCTTAGATCAACTAGGATCAAGTCAATGATGTAAGTGTTAAACGTAATGCATTTTCTGTAATGTAGAGTTGTGTCTCTTGGAACTAATCTAAGAGTAATAGTTGTTATCAAAAGGTCTGAATGTTATTAAAAAATAGCCAATAATAAGATGGCCTAGTGTTGTAATAAAAAATTGAAAGCAATAAAATTAAATTTTAGTTGCCGTTCAAAAGTCATCGTCCATATATATTCTCTTGTATTCTTCCTTTCTGCAGTATAACTGAAAATTGCTGATCTTTCCTCCAACAGTAAGAATCAAATTGCCCAAGTGTTAGACAATTTAGTAAGTTTTCAATGGATTTCTTGAAGTATCATGAAAATGTCAGGAAGTTTGAGCCTTTATTTCCTCAAACCAATAAGAGCAAAATGATATATAAGGGATCGAGAACACAAAAATACCCCCTTCGTTCAGATAAAATCTAGTGGGGTTGTTACAACAATTATACTTGAAAGTGTAAGATGGTAATTACAATTGAAGAATACTTACATGAAGGGACTCATCCAACTCATCCCTGGGTCAAACATAAATGTCTGCAAAGACATCGATGTCCGGGAATTTTGAACCCCCCTAAATATAAAAAGATAAGAAAATTGTTAGTATGAAAGAAAAATTAATATTACTGACATATTAAAAATTGAATATGAAAAGCTTTATTATTACTTGCCACCGCGCCTCCATCCTATATGAGAAGGGCCTCGAACTCGAATGGTGGAGAAGAGTTTTCTTCTCCTGATTGATCTTGTTGGCTTTCGTCTTCTTCTGTTATACGAAAAAAAAAATGTATTAGTTCTAATTTAAATGAAATATAAAAAAATCAATAAATATTAGTAAGAAACGTATAATACTTTTAGACTTAATAAAAAAAAAACGTACCACATAGCGGGGCTCCTGAAAATGACTGTAGAGCTACACCCAATTTTTTCCCGATCCTCAAACTCCTTCGGGCAACCCTTCTCAAGAGCGACCTCTGGATCATCAAATGTCTGAAAATATTGGTGCATGTCTCTCTTCCACTGCTTGTATCGTTCAGTGAAAAGCCTGTTGACGTACACCAACATATTGTTGTTGATGTCATCAAAATTGTAATTCGTTTGCAATTTAACAAATTAATTACATACATTAGGTAATATAAATATATAAAATTAAAAAAAAAAAGCAATAAAAAGGCAGGATATTTATCGACAAATAAGCGCGCACCTTCATCCTCACCTCGTCTGGCATCGCCTTCCAAGACTTCTATTGCATAGGGCAATAGGTTCGAACAACGTGACCAATGTCGTGGGCCAATGCACTATGTTGCTCCAGCGTTGGTGCAGCCTGATGTCAGCCATCGTATCTGATTGTGATACGTCCGTTGGTCACTTGGGTGACCTTCGCCATCTTCAATTGGCGACACGGTCCCTGGGTATTTTTCTTTGTTGGAAAAAAAAAAAAAAACAGTCAAACAACCACTACAAATTATACCAAAATTTCAGCAGAACCTCCCCTAAAGTTATAACAATTCCCAAACCCTGGACATTGTAATAATAATATATGATATCCAACAACAATCACAACTAGGGGTGGGCAAACGGGCATGGACCTGCGGGTAGGGGCGGGTCCAATTTTTTTAAATCTGGAATGGGGCGGAGTGGGGCGAGTCCTAATTGCTGAGGAAACGGGTCCTCGACCCGGACCGTTTCCACCTTCCAAAAATTTGTTTTTCTCTCAGACAAAACTCTTAATCTCTCTCACTCTCCCTCTCCCTCTCTTTCATCTCTATCCCTCGCCTTTGCAACTCACTCTATCGGGATTTCTATATTGAAACTGCAAAGTGTCAAGCAAATAAACATAAATAATTTGTTAAACTGAAAACGGAGTGACAAAACTAAGAAAGAAGTAACTTTTACCGCTATAACAGCAGCATCCGTCAGAAAATACATGAAGTCACCATCAATGCCAAGCTGCACACAGACTTGGTCAATATGCAAGTGACAAGTGAAAAAAAAAAATATCCCACGGGTGGGAACTGGACCCATGATTTACAAATGGTGGGTGCAAAGTGTGAAATTCCAACCTGGGTTGCACCAAACAACGCCCTTATTGCTTTTCCATTAGTTGTTAAGACTTTGTTCAATGATACGAGTAGTTTCTTGAAGTGCAGCTTTACATTGTGGACCTGCAGATTCCAAGGTGAAGCCCTCGAGATGGCTGGTTGTAAATCTACACAATGTGGACTGGAATTTGTATCTCAACACTCTCCTTTGGAATCTCAACTATTGGGACTCGATAAGTACACTTGCCGGAGAGGTAGAAAACCCAAAGAAAACTCTCCCAAAGGCTCTGTTTTATGCTTTGATATTAGTTGTTCTTGGATATCTTTTCCCACCCTTAATGGGTACTGGGGCTGTTCCACTCGACCGTGACTTGCGGACCGATGGATATTTCTCAGACATTGCCAAAATAATTGGGGGAGTTTGGTTGAGATGGTGGATCCAAGGGGCTGTAGCAGTGTCGAACATGGGGATGTTTGTTGCTGAAATGAGCAGCGACTCCTTCCAACTTCTTGGGATGGCAGAACGAGGGATGCTCCCTAAGTTTTTTGGTGAGCGTTCTCGTCATGGAACCCAAGTAATTGGCATTTTGTTCTCAGCTTCTGGGGTCCTTTCGCTATCTTGGTTGAGCTTTCAAGAGATTGTAGCCGCAGAAAACTTCTTGTACTGTTTTGGAATGATCTTGGAGTTTATATCGTTGATACGGTTAAGAGTGAAGTACCCAGCTACATACGTCCTTACAAGATACCCGTTGGAACAGTTGGAGCCATTCTTATGTTTATTCCTCCAACCGCACTAATTTGTGTAGTTTTGGCTCTTTCAACACTCAAGATCGTAGTTGTGAGCCTTGTCGCTATATTGATCGGCCTTGTGATGCAGCCATGTCTCACTTACGTTGAGAGAAAGAGGTGGATCAAGTTCTCCGTCAGCGCCGACCTCCCAGGTCTTCACGGTGCTAATCAGGGAAGGGTTGGCGCCATAAGACAGTAGTATGTCCTCATTCCTCAATATATATGCAAAGTCATTGTATACTCACAACTGCAGGACGTTGGTGTTGAAGTGATGACTGCTCGCTACCGTATACAATTGCATTGCCTCGAACACAGAGATCCGGAGAGGACATTTGCAGAAACTTTGAAATGTAGGATGCATGTTGTGACTTGTGGGAGGGATGTAAATTGCATGTCCCTCCTTGGAGGTGGCATACAAAAATAAGAAATTTCACCAGCTTCCAGTCTCCTATAACTTCTGCGTTCTAGTTTTATAATTCCATCATTTCAAATTTCATGTTTTAAGGCATCATTTGATTAAAAAATCTTGAAATTACATTGAATTCAGAATTGCCAACGAGATTAAAAACTTGAATTTTTAATCTATCATGCAATTGAAACGTTCCGTGGTTCCTTGAATTTGCAACACATTTTTTATTTTATTTTTTTTAACAAAGCGATATTCCTAATGTACGAGAAATTCAAACTCAAGTGTAAGGAATGGACAAATAGAGTTCCCTCCAAATCTGCACAAAACACATCATTATGATGTTTCAAGTACCTTAACCGTTATTAAAACAATATACCAAACACAACATCACCTGTGATGCATTGAAATAATAATGAAGATTGTTGAATATATAATATCTGTTTCGTTAAATCTCACCTGTACATTTTACTTTGCATCAAATGTAACGTTCTAGTGTAGATTTCACACCTTCACTACCTTTTAGTTAGCAAATAATATCTAACAAAAGAAAATGATAAAATTCATTGAAGGTCGATACAATTATTATTTTTTATTTCAGTATTTTGTTAGCCCAAAATGTGCATAAAAAATCCCGTACATATAAATAGACACCTGTCAAGGCGCCAACTCCATTTTCTTAGAAAATTTGAAATTTTCAAAACACAGAGCTGAGAGAGGAAAAACTGAAAGAAGACGAGTAAGCGACGGGAGAGATGAAGAAAAGCGGCGGAAGCGGAAGCGGAAGTCGAACCCGGAGATGCTTAACCGCGAACTTTCTGGAAACGCGGTTACAATTTCCAGTGGCTTCTTCCCCTGCAAACCAACCGTCACCGAAATCACCAATTTTCAATGCCAGCAGCAGGCGCAAGAGGGCTGCCGACGCTGCCGGAGGAGGAGCCTCAGCCTCTGTTGTGGCGGCGCTCATGGAATCCCCCAAAAGTAACGCTTTAGCTTCGATTCCTGATCTCAAGCACCTCGCCTCCTCTCGTCTCCGCGATCTCAAGCTCCACGTCGACAGATCCCACTGTGAGATCCTCAAGGATTTTGATTCCTCTCAATCTCGCCTCCACAAGCGATTCAAGGTCTCTCTCTCTCTCTCTCATATTGATTCTCTGTTGTCGTACTTTTGCATTATTTAGTCTCGGAGTTGGTGGATTAGTGTCTGTTTGGTTGCTGAGAAAATAACTGAGAGAACAGAAATTTGAATTTTCGCCAAAAATAACATTATGTTGATTTAATCTCACTTTCATATCATAATTAAATCTCATTACTGTTATAAGGTCTGCTAAAGCAAAATAAATTTAAATCTAATTAATTCTTAATTATAATTAAAACTTTATGTCTATTTAATATAAGGTTTTGTCTGCTGTATGATGAACTAGTACTCAGTGGTAGTAATTGTTGGGGAAGAGGAGCATTGGAATTCAGTCTAGGGCACGATTTTTTCACCTAATTATACGTCTCTTTGTACCGTCAGATCCAGAGCCAGGCATGCCAACAAGTGTTGGAT
The DNA here is from genome assembly GCF_963583255.1 of Pyrus communis. Taxonomy (NCBI): domain Eukaryota; kingdom Viridiplantae; phylum Streptophyta; class Magnoliopsida; order Rosales; family Rosaceae; genus Pyrus; species Pyrus communis. The sequence continues at coordinate 1,489,311 of NC_084814.1, read as the reverse complement.
GAAGCAGATAAGGAATACAAGAAGATGACCCAAAGGATTACTGAAAGTCGGGAAGCAATGGCGGTATATTAATCTAGTCTTTCTTTGTTTCGTTTACTTACTTCTGATTGTATGTTTGTAGTGCTTATTCATCAAGTGCATCCTACTGCTTTTTTATCAGGCTTCATATGCAGAGTTCATGGCAGATGCACAGAGCACCGCTTCTCGTGGTATGTCTTCAGTTTAAAACCTCTCTGACATGCTTAAAATATGTGGATTCTTTGTAAGTTATGTCTTGGTAATAATGTCGTACTGATGGAGTCTGGATTCAATCATCTCTACTAACCAACATTCTATGTTACATTATCATCAAAACATTTAAGAGACGTCGTTCATTTTGAGGCTTTGACGAGTGATTATTGTGTCCATATGTGGAAATCGTTTTTAGTCTCATGTTCGAAGTGATACAGGTTGGATAACATCTCCTTATCTGGTAAGTTTCACATTGCCATTAAAACTATTGGGGCGATAATGGCTAACTATTTAGTGTGCTAACTTAGGTTCTTCAGTTTGTTAGCTGTTTTGTTTTCTGTTTAGCGTCTGTTTTTTCGTTCTCTTTGCTGCTCCTTTTTAATTAGTTCTCGGCCCTACGCTGGAGATTGTTCAGGTGGGGTTTTAGGCTCTGTCCCTTTTGAGTTTTCTTGTTTGCCTAGTTGCCTTTGTTCTAAGAAGCGAATCATTGATCAAAAACAAGATATTGTATAACTGCGGAGAAGAGAAAGAAGATTGAACTAACAATCTAACTTGAGCCAACAGTGTATAAACTACTTTTTTCATTCTGAGTACTTTTTCTCTGGGCTGTATTTCATACTTTTCAGCTTGCAAAACATCAATCGCTGAGCTTTCGCAGTCCTTTGAGAAACAAATTGATGCTCTTCGCAGCCGTTATGGCATTCAAACAAATTAGCAATCAATTGTCCTTGCAATATTATCTACTGAAAACCTTAGGTGAGTGTTCTACTTTTTAAAACTGTTTACTGCTGGTGGGATAATTCAGTTTTATGTGTTTTTAAGCGTCTGATTATGCTGTTTTGTTTTACTGCATATGCTATACATAGATTTACATCATTACAAGCTGTACTAGATTTGAGAAAGAAAAAAAGGAGGAGAGAAAGTAGGTTGTCAGTCGTAGAGTATCGGATGGATGCTCGTGATGGGATATTAATAAATTGCTAGAACAAGGGAGACATCTTTAATGTATTCAAAGGAGTTCAGATGCTTGTGCTAATTCATCTATTTTGGTGGAACATTGTTGGATCAATTAATCTTCAGGCTCGTACATGTCGACCTAATAAGCAAATATAACACTTAATAAACAGCTGCAGAATGCATATCTCCAAGTTTGAGTGAGAAATATGACATTACTTGCATATCTCCGCCTAAGTTTGAGTAAGAAGTATGACAATACTTGCGTGTCCCCAAACTAGACGGAGACAAGCGATTTGGGGAGGGGGAATCGAATTCAGTTTCTATTTCAATATAACGTGCAAAAGTATTTATATGAATTATGATACCCTGAGATCGTTCATGGTTTAATAGCCCTCGTACCTTCATATGCAGGTTTTTTACATTGTTGGTTTGTGTTTTCAGGCATGTATAGTGGTGACGAAAGCAATCGAGACTCCGACGGATCTTGAACAAGAACGACTGATTGGATCAAAAGGGATTTGAAACAATAGCTTGTTACGGTTTCATTACTAAACAGAAAAGTGCATTTCAAAGTATATTGTGGTTACATGATCAAACACAAATTCATTGGGTTGTATATGAGTGGCTGAATGTTACGCTAGTAAATAATTTAGACCAGTGCTTAGCTTTGTGCCTAATGTGTCTATTGAGTTAAGCCCTAAATAATTAATTAGTTCACAAAATTAAAGCCTAATATATTAAGATCTTAATTTCCTTCTTACCCTCTAATTTAAGATCTTAATTTCCTACTTGCATTGGATTTATTTTGATTTCCACGCCAATAAGAGAGTCCTTTTTCAAGGGTTGTGAGCGTGTTTCCATGAAGGTAACTGGTTACGAGTAAGAGAAAGTCATAGCATAGGTGATCCTTACCCATGAAGTTAGTTTACTTAGAGGTTGCGATGGCCTCCTCGACATTAGACAGAAAAATGATACGCTAAATGAAAATCTGCGCCCAAGTCTTCAGTTTCATCAAGAATCCATGGTCTCTCATGTCCATTGCTAGAAACAGAATGGCGCCGAAACGTACCTTTCTTATCTTCGACGGAGTGTCTCAGTTGCAAACTTGCAATTTTTTAGTGTGGCAAAAACAAGTGAGCATTCCACAGTAAGCTATCGCAGAGAAGAAACAGTTGCCAAATGCAACCTCGACATACAGAGCTTTTGCAACCATGAAGGTATACATGACCGAGTAGACTCTGTATTAGCCTAGCTTAAAACAATTCGAGCCATTGCCCAACAACGAAAGTAAAAGGCAACAGAGAACGACTTTGAAACACAAGTTTTTATTTGGAAGAGGAGAAAAAAAGAACACACACACTTTCTAACAAGTCTTTAAACCGATGATACCCTATAAACATAGTGCAAAGAGCTACATTTTGCTTAGACTACAGCAGTTAGCTGCTTGACTAAGATCGTTCTACCACATTAGTCTCTTGTAGCAGCTTCATTTCTCCTCGTCTTGCATATCATCGGCAGTTAGAAGATGATTCAATGCAACTTTGGCCTTTTTACGTTCCCCTGCGGCTTCCTCAGAGTCATTTTTGTCTCCCTTCCGCTTCAGACTTTCATCCTCGGGCTGTTTATCGTTCCCAGAAGTTGCAGCTTCACCTTCCGGTTTCACTTCTTCCTGCACGGATGGCTTTGGATCAGATTCTTTATCTTTCTGTTTACCATCCATATCTTCTGTCTTGGATGACCTTTCACACTCTTCTAAACAAGAGCGGACATCATCGCTGTTAGCAAGATCAAGAGGGGTCTTCCCAGCTTTTGTCTTCACACTCAGATTGGCACCTTTCTTTACCAGATACTTGATAAGCTCGACATGAGACCCTTGAACAGCATAGTGGAGCGGAGTGAAGCCTTTGCGAGTGGAAGCTTTTATAGAAGCCCCAGATGAAAGCAGAGTGCGAACGACCTCTAAATGTCCCTTTTGGGCAGCAAAGTGTATAGCACCCATATCGTCCATAGCAGCAGCACCAACATCCGCCTTGTGGCTACAGAGAAAATTCACCACCTCCGTTTGGCCAGACCATGCCGCTAAATGTAGTCTTTGATCAAAACCACTTGTCAAGGAAACATAATTTGAATTCTACATTGTGGACACTGGACACTACAATACGAAGATTAAACTTGAACAAGGCAAGAAACTTGGAACGAAAAGATTTCAGGAAACTAGGAAATTTAACGATGAATAAGTACTCAACACAAAAACCCGAGCCAGCCACTTTCTAAGTTGCCCGGAAAGTAAAGCAAATCGAGTAACTAAGAACACATTTGAAGAACAAATCTTTACATCCATATGAACAATGCGGTGACTAAATACATCTTTTTCGGATAATCGATGCCAAGGATTCGGCCATTTATTATCCTACAACGCCACTGCGCTCGGTTTATGCGATTCATAGCACCATGGCATTCAAAAATTGAAGCAAATTCATTCATATATTCATTCTCACAGGCAGAAAAGTGTGTGTAGAGAGAGAGAGAGAGAGAGAGAGAGAGAGAAGGATACGGAGTTCTGGAGTGCTTGTCTCTGGAATTGACGGCGAGAGGGTTGGAGGCGAGAATTGACTGCAGTGAAGGAAGATTACCGGACCTTGCAGCTGCGTGAACATTTTCGCTCGCCATGTCCCTTCTTCTCTCTTCAGCTACTGAAACACAACCACGAGGAAAAGGGGTAAATTGCAGTGTCTGAATTTATCAAAACCCTAAAATCCTTCGACCCTCAAACAGACCATCCTTCAAATTAATTTAAAAAATTAAAACTGAGAAAAAATTTAACATTTTTTTTATAAAAGCAAATAGATAATTATGAAATTATCTTTGGAAAATATTCGGAGGCATCGAACCTTCAATATGCCAGTAGAGCTCTAGTACGAATTAGTAACTTAAAGCAAAGCTAAACATTCAATTTTTATTTAAGCATTTGTCAAAAGTTCGTCTTTACAACGATTAATCAAAATTCCAAATCGGTTCAGTATTTAACTATTATATAAAACTAGATTCAGAATAAATAAAAAAACCTAAAAATTCGTTGTTTGAATACATAGTGCCATGCATCTCAAATCTTCACAAATTATCGAAAATCAGTTTAATGGCACCATAAATTGCCACTTCTCGCCCTCTTTATATTCGTACTAGTGTGCTTGATGCATGCAAATTTTGTAATTACCTCTATTTTAATCAGTTATTACCATTTCCTTCATTTGAACAAATCTAGAAAGTTCTTATCATGTAATGATCAATTCGGAAAATCTATGATTGAAATCTTTAATATTCTTTTAGTTATTTCTTGTATTTACACAATGTCGTTACCCACTATTACTAAGAACATCCAATATCCTAATGTGCTATGAAATAATTATTATCCTTTGATTACCTTTTGGAAAAACCTACGAATGAAATCTTCAGTTGTGTTTGATATTTAAGCCCAATGTTGTCACCCATTGTTACTATAAACTGAAAGAAACCTCATGAACGAAAGAAAGATGAGAAAGTGAGGAAGAAACCTATGTAGAATTAGAGACAACTTCCAAAAAAAGGTGGAATAAACAAGAACAAGAGGGATCCTCCCGAAGAAGATCCTTCCCCTTCTTTCTTTTTTTCAAAGAAAATGAGGATATTAACAAAATCGATGAAATAAAAAAGATCCAAGTCATGATCTTACACACGAAAAGTTTACATGCTGAATACCAAGTAATTTTTTTTCCAAACCTATTTCTTGTAGGATATGCATATGTCAGATTTTCTATTCTTACAGAGTTCGACTAAACTACATTTCTAAATATCACCGATAGATTTGGACATGCAAAACTTAATGTTAGTGGACAATGATAAGACTTTTACCACCTGCAAAAGTAGGGATAAAAATACTTAAAAATACTTGCAAGAGAACAATGTAGTTGTAGTATAAACGGCTCAAGCAAGGTTGTTTCCACAGGGATTGATTGAATAATTTGTATTTAAACTAATTCTTAGTTAACTATTTAAAACAAAGTTTCGAAAATGTTGATTTTATGACCTAGAATATTAAAAACGAATTTTAAATTAAAACAATTAAAGAAAACCAATTTGAAAGGGAACAATCTTAGAAAATAATGATAAAAGGACACTAGGGTTCCGCCATCACCTTAACAATCTTATGTAGATTTACCAATTACTTATTAATTACATGTGCAACTTTGAAGGTTAGGTTTTCCTAATGCATATTCTACTCGTGGTATTCAAGTTAGAATGTATATCAAACATGTAATCCGTCTGTGGTATTCAGATTAAATATAAACTTGCATAACTCATTACGTTTTGTGAAAACCCTTTGAAAAACCACGCAACCCCTAAGGTATTCACCCTAGGTGAAATTACAACTATCAATCACAAGAAGCAATACTCAATCCCTTGGTGGTATTTCGACCGAATGCATCCGATTACTTATCTAAACATCATAATGGTCGTGAATCATTAAGACACAAAGACAGTTTAAACACAGTGATTAATAATTCAAAGTATGCATGCATAATATCATAATTAATTAAATAAAAGCTACATATTCATACTATGACTCAAGGCATCACCCTACCAAACGAAAATTAGTTACTTAAACCATAAAACAAAAGGAATTTGATTGAAATAGAAAAAGAATAGAAAACACCTTGAAATACAAATCGTCAAAGCCTAACTAAGTTCTCCAAATTGATGCATTCCCTTTCCTAATGGCTAAATAGCTTTATTTATACTACTACAAAACAAAATTCTTACTACAAAAGGTCTTCTAAAAACTAGGAAACATAATAGAATAAGATAATTAGGAAATAAAAGGTTTCCTATTTGAACTGAAATTTGGACTTCTAAAAAAATCAAACTTTTGACCCACCAAATTAACTTCGATTTCATCCCAAAAGGTCTCTTATTAAAGCTTAAGACGTCCCCAACAAATCCTCAGAAGGAGTCTTCCTCAAAATATGTCATCTTGACCTCAAAAATATCCAAAATGTTCAGAAATGTCAATCTGGAAAAGCTGCGCGCTGGGCCTTCTTTTCATCACCACGGTCAAACAGCTTGGTAGAAAAATCTGGAATTTTGATACAATCATCTTGAAAGATTGACGAACATTCTCCAATTAGAATCAATCCAAAATTCATCCGTTTGGTCACTTTTTGCTCCAGAGGAAGTCAAATATCCTACATTGATTATACCAAAATAAACAATAAATTATAACTAAGAATAAGATAAAATATATGATATAATATGGACTCATCGGACAACAAAGAAAATAAGTTTAAAAGGAATAAATCTAGAGATCTCAAAGAAAATGAGTATAGTAGGAATAGATTCAGGGACTCACCTTGAAGCAACTTAGGTTCTTGAGAGAAATGCCGAAAATTTGAAGACAAAGCAACTAAGGAGTTTTGAAAATCAATTCCTGGCTGTAGAGATCAAATTATGTTAAAAAAAAAAAAAACACGATATTATGAGATTAAGTTTATCTATACTATTACTAAGAGAACCCTTCTTGTCAACTTTTTGTCACTTTTTTTTTTTCTAATTTTTCCCTCACAATGCTTACATAAGGAGGGCAAAATAGTAATTTTGTATCTTTTGATAAAATGACAATCATATCCCTATTTTTTCTATTTTACCCTCACTTTTTATATACAATATTTACATAAGGAGGACAAAACAGTAATTATGTAATATTAAGATAAAATATGCACTTGCCCCTTTTTTTTCTATTTTGCCGTCACTTTTGATACATAATACTTATATAAGGAGGACAAAATAGTAATTTCGTATCTTTCGATAAAATGACAATCATCTCTATTTTTTCCTATTTTATCCTCACTTTTGATACATAATATTTACATAAGGAGGACAAAACAGTAATTATATAATATTAAGATAAAATATGCACTTATTAAGAGAAATTGTCCCACTATCATTTTTTCACTCTTTTTTAAATTTTAAAAACTAATCACACTCTTTAATAGCCAAAGGTCACTCCATGCACGTACCATTAATTGCCACCCACCTCTCTCTCTCTCTCTCTCTCTCTCTCTCTCTCTCTATCTCTCTCTCTCTCTATATATATATATTTGCACACCAAGTTTCTTTTTTGTATCCAAAATGTCCAATTTTCTCTCTTTTTTTTAAAGAAATTACTAATTTATTCTTTTGTTTCCTTGCAAATAATAGGATAATCTACACTTAATTAAATTGTTTGAAATCGAGACGGAGTAGTTTTAACTTTGAAGAGGAAGATCATATCTACCAAGACAATTTTCTACTTGCAATCCACTAGTTCTCTATTTTACCCCTTGGCGTTTGGTGTTCCCTCTTTTCATTTTTTTTTTTTTTTTTTTTTTATTTTTTTTCCAGAAAACCAAATCATATGGTAAGTCTTGCATGCATTTCTCGAGAAATTTCGTATCTTACATCAGATTTTCACTAATTTAACTTACTAATATAGGATTATGGAGTTTATAAAGTTTCTTCGTTGACTTTTTATGGTTTAAAAGTGGCTTCGATGAAATCAACTCAAGCACCCAATTAGACAAATGCCACGAAGAACTAGAAGGATTCTAAGTTATTAAAAGCTTGTGTACTACACGTGATGATTCTCAGTTTCAACTCACATAAATGACGAGAATAATTTAACATTTATATTAAATTCGATACTTAGTTGTAATTAGGTCATTGTGGCTTGGCCTAAAGCCACCTCGCCTTATCAGAATATCATTGTATAAGACGAAGTAACCTCCATTTGCCGTTGCCCAAATTATTTCATGCGGTATACATTTCAAATTGACCTTCGCACCTAATGCGACGTATCATGGAAGAAAAATTGAAACACAAGCAGCTTGGTCTTCCTTACTCTAGAATTTCCAAAGCTACGAATAAGCTTTACCGTTTTACCTGACCTTAGTTATATAAAAAGGGCAACCCTAAGCTAACAAGACTCCTCGCTTTGTGAGAGTCGGGAGGAACGTCTAAGTAGCTTAGTTATATATATAAATTTACTGTGCATCAAGCATTGACATTTGTCTGCTTGCTTTGTCTTCCTCATTGAACCTGTATAAATTCTCAAGATCCTGAAGTCAACTGCAAACCAGAAGTTGATGAGTTTCAAACATTGCCAGTTTCTGAAAGGACTCTCTCTATCTCCTCCACGAGCCGTTCTTTTTCATCCATTAGATCTTCATTTTGCTTCTGCAGCTCCTCTATCTGCTTAGTCTGCTCAGAATCCTTCCTGAAACAATGTAACACTTAGATAATCAATGAAGTTTCAGATAGAACACGAAGGCGTGTTTCTAGCAGTCAAACCAAAAGCTTTCGTGCTCCCAAAAAGACCCTGTCAGTTGATTTGATCTAACTGGCAATACTTTCCAAAGACTTTGCTCGACAATTTACTAGTTCTAGCACTTAACCGACAGACTTAACTAAGTTTCGGACGAACGAAACCTATTAACAGAAGTTAGTTAGAAGCTCTAACGCACAGCAAGTTTCTGAACCATAAAAATCTTGATTAATACAACTAGAAAGTTTATGTCATTTAGCAAACAACTGCACCATTCCATCTTAGATACGGATATTCAACGGTTGTATGCATAATGTGACTTGAGTGAAAGAGCAAATAAGTTGCTTCGTACGCGGAAACATCAAAGTAGAAAATTCTGAGGAAATGAAAGCTAATCTGTTTCGTTACCTATTCATGAAGGACAAGTTCAGTTTGAGTGATCGCACTTCCTTTTCAAGATTTTCGCACCGCTTCAAGACAGATTGCATATCAGATGGAATTACTGGAGTTGAGTTCCTTCCCTTTGCCTCCGCCATTCTACATCGACAAGAAACTTAACGTAAATATAACCTTCTCATCTCTAAAACACAAGTAGCACTTTCTAGATAATTTCCATTGCTTCATGTTGCCTACAAAGATATGTTCTGGCATCACTTGAACCAGCTCACTGATTTTAACATAAAATCCTCCCCAACTTCTCCTCCTAGAATTCCTAACAAAAGTTACAATCTTCAATACGAAAAGTTCACTCTTCAATGCGATCAATTTGATGTCAGACAGTATGTGAGATAAGTATGCTCGTGTTTTTTCCGCTATCGTATCTTATGTGAACCCGTGTGCTTAAAATCAACCCATTTATCCTTAACTCATATATGAGCATCCAAATTTGAAAAAAAAAAACCGGAATCAAGATTCAACGGATAGCCAATTAACTAAATCTGCTCCCATTTGTTAACAAAAATATGGAAATAAAGAAAAGAAAATCTAAATTTCGAAGAAGAGAAGTTCTTTCGGGGGAAGACAATACTATCCCCCATTGTGGGTATTGCTGTACTTACTTCCGTGACCTCTCCACCCTGCGTTTTTTTGTTGCATCCTCCTTGTCCACTGCATAACATTTTGTTTTGGTTAGAGAGAATACCATGAGGGGAAAAAAATGTCAGGTTAGTCCAAAGGCTTCCTAGTTCACCTCGAACATAAGAACCTTCCGTTGTATGTGTTGCACATCATAAGTAAAGAGTTTGGTTTTTCTTGTCCCATCAACTAGAGTACATTCCATTCTAAAATCTCATAAAGTTCAATTCATAAGTATGCTTTAAGAACCAAGAACATTCTGGTTTAATTTATTCATAGAGGTAACATTGACACGAAATCCTTAACTCATTATGATGAAGTTTTAGTCATAATTGGATACCTGAAACAGCTGATGTCACTGATCCGTAGCGGTCTAAACGTTTCCCACTCTGTGAAATATGCCAAGTTAAAGAACAAAGAAAAATGAAACTTGGTAAATGTTTTAGATGTTTTCATAATAACATGCTGTACTCAATGTCCAAGAGTAGAGTATACCTTTTGATCATCTTTCAAATTGCCAATTATCCGTTCTCTGACATCTGTAGTTCCACGACAAGATATATAATTTAGTTACATGAAACGCTCACAGATGCTTACCAGAATTAACTTTTTATTATTAGTGCTAATATGTCTTCATAAACATTTTTAATCACAAGCGGAGAAAGAAAGGTGTGCATCTGAAACATCTGCACAGGCATACAGTTACATTTTGTGCTGATAGTCTTTTAATTTTGTACAAATTTTCATTTACTCTGGTAAATGGAAACAAAAAGATAATTCCGATCATAGTTCTTTCACAATTTTAAGATGTATCATGATGGTAATTATGTATCTTGGGCTAATCGATTTATTTTGTATGTTGGTTCTCTGTCATCGAAACTTGCATAAGATAACTCAAGGGCTTCTAAAAGCTAAAGGGTCACCGATATGAGTCTGCAATACAATTTTCATAAGAAGGAAACAGTGACTTAAAAAGGATCACCTTTGGATCTAGAGCTTTCAGCTCGTTTGATTGAACTTTCACAAATGCTCAGGGTTTGACCTGAATTGCTGGGACCGTCACATGCATCAAAACCAGATGAAACTACTGGTGCAGCAGCAGATGATTCACTTTGGGAACGTTCTTGAGAAGTCCTGCTTACGGGATTTGGGTTTGTGATATTTACAAAACCTTCCATCTGAAGATCCAGTGAACCTTCAACGTTTTGTGTAATTCTATGACCATTAACTTGGATAGTGGATACTTCCTGAAATGTTCCAGCTGCCATATCATGAAGTTGATCCCTTTCCCCTTGATCAAAACCGGTGTTGAAAATAACTTCTTGAACAGAGAAACGTCCATTGGATCTATCATCATCCACACTTTGTTTCTCGATCTGATTGCTAAGCTTTTTGCGCTCCAAGGTACCCTTTAGCATGGTCACCACAGATGAAACTTTATCCATTTCACTCATTAGTGGGGTGTTGAAAGTGGACGATGATGAATTGGATGGAGAAATGAAGGTCGCCAATTGGTTGCTGACCTCACAAATAGGAGGGTCATTGAAACCATTTGAAAACACAAAATCCTGATTTGCTAGATTGCTATTCCCTGAAGCAGTCTGCATGACTTCCAGACCTGCTGGCATTTGAGCGTTTTGCATAGCGACATACCTCCTCCTGTATTTTAATATATACTCATTGAATGAAATGAGATGATGACATGTGCCCTCCGTACAAGTAGATAAGAAAAAATAAATGAACTAAATTAAGGACTGCATCAACAGGAAGTTTAACAGAAATTCTGCGGTTATTATCTATAAACAAGTGTATAAAAATTACCGCAATTCAGAGGATCGGCTTCTTGTCATTGGTTGAGAACTGTGAAACCAGGCCTGCATTGATAGGAAAATATCAGATACATACAAGATGAAGCTTCCTTGAAATGAATCCTGAAAGGAATCAATATTAACATGCCTTAGCCAAGTATAACTCGCTAGCTTGTATCCCTCGTTCAACACCATGCCTGAAAAAATTGAGACCAAATTAAATCAATGTAACTATCTTAGAAAATTGTTATCGTCACCGTGTGAAGAAATTCGTATATGCTACAAGGCAGCTTATTAGAAGGGAGCAGTAGCCACCTGATTGAACTTTGATTGTTGTCACCCGAGATTTCATCAGGCATTGTATTAATTGGTGGATACAAACAATCGTTGCTTCTTTTCTTTTGAAGTATACCGACATGTTGCTGACCCGGCAAGCTAGCTATTTCAGTAGAAATCCTGTGATGCACAAAGCAATTATGAGCTTATAACAAGAAAGCAAAGAAGATCAAAGATCCGGAAGTCTGAAGGTAAAAAAAACACAACGCAGTCTGGAAAATAACAATGTTTTTAAGGCGTAGCACATGATTTCCATTTAAGGGTTGCTCGAACTGCAGACTACTTACATCCGTGATCTGGTACGATGTGCAATGCTTGACGAATTATAGCAATTGGTCTGGAAAAAGTTACATGTCAATCAAACAAAAAAGACGATCAGGAAAGGGACAGAGCACCGAACCCACAAGTCCATATATCATCCAGCTTCTAATGGATTTTGTGTATCTTATGTGAAACAATTAACTGACTCAAACCTAGATGGATGTTCTATTGGACATTCAACGAATGATCAAACTTTCAAAGAGAAAAACAAGTAAATGAGTATGTAGGATAAGGATAACACGGCTGCTTGCCTCTCCATTTGTGAGCCAGCTTTTGAAGAGTTCCTCGCTATCAGTACGAAAGTTTTGAGACAAATTCTTAAAACCAAGCATCTCCATGGTTGGTAGAGGCATTGCAACTGGGCTCTCCATATGAGATCTCAGGATCAACTCCTCACTTGTATTCCTATAGAAGTCCGAAAGCCTTCTTCCTTCCATCTCCTGCCCCTCACTTCTTGGAATCGCCAATGCGTTTATCAACTTCTGCCGACTGCTTTCTGGTTTCACAAGAGAATCATTCACTGAGCTTCCCTTAATCCCTTCATTGACCATACTAAAAAACACTTCCCACAAACAAAAAAATAGAAGCCACCCGAATAGGGTCAACTCTTATATATACCTGTGAGCGAGCTATAATCGATCTATGTACTCAAGCAGATGATGCTCTTCTGATCCCTCTTAAACCAGCTACTTACGCGAGACGACTTTGAACCAAGTTGACACAGCAACTGTTTCTGTCTCTGCAGTCTCAAGTCTGAACTGATCAACACTACCACCATCTGGGCAAGACTTCAAACATTAAAACCAACCAGTATACGACAAAGAAGAGGTCTTAAGTACCAAGATTATAGTTTCATATGTCAGTGTTACGCGTATTTAGTTTTCCTTTGAACCATTTTACAAGCATATGCTGGTCTGCGGTCATCAAAACAAGATTATTATAAACAAAAACTGCCGTATCGTTGATTTCGGGCTATCTAAAGATTCCCTACACCAAACATTGTCTCGTCTTTGTCACGAAACTTTCATTCTTGCAGCAGTAAATTACTTCCATTCTTCAACGGTCTGTCAAACGCAGGCAGATTAAAAAATGAATCAAACCTTATTAAGTTCAATGTAACCCGGTAAGATATGCAAGAGGCCTGTAGCTCAAGAGGTTAAGAGCGTTTATTCCTGTTCCCGAGGTTTGTGTTCGGCTTTCATCACACCAATTTGCTTAGGGTAGAAACAGCTAAGCAATGATGGCAGCAAGAAATGGACTTGCTTGATTATGTTTATTTAAAAAGGGTAGCCGTTGGGAGGGCGTTGTATTAGTGTTGGGGAGGTACCATCTGACTCGTGGACTTTATATAATATGGTAAATTGGTAATGGTCGATTCAGAAATTTAATATCCACCAAGTGGGAATTTTTTATAGGACTATAAAAATCATAGGCTCCAAACACAAGCCAATTTAATTTTGTTTTTGCTAATCAATTTGAAGGCTTAAGACGTAGGAGGATTATTTTTTGGATCACTTTGATTCTGGTCTCTAATCAACCTAATTGTTATATTGAAATTTTGTTTGTTTAAATATTTTGATTGGGGTCCTTAACATCATTTAACGGGAGGACGATCGTGGTAAGTTCCACAATAGGTCTGACATAACTAAGTATCAAACTAAACATAAATATTGTACGTTATTGTCACCCATGTGAGTCGAAAATGAGATATCTCACTTACAAATAAAACGAAATACCACTAGACAATAATACTAGTTGTTTAACTCACAATTTTTTTTTCTTTTTCTTTAGACAAACTATAAAATAATTATGATAAAATCTTCTAAATTACAGGATGAAAAATTAGAACTAGAATAAAGAGAGTGAAACACACTGCTCACGAAAATTAAAGGAAAGAACAGATGCATTTAGGGAGGACCCAAATTGGATGTCAAAGTCGCCTATAAACTAACCCTGCTTCAACAAGGATGTTCTTACCCATCATATCCACTCAGATTACAACACGTACACAATATTTATAGGATTTTGCAATGAATCTTCAGAATTCCGATTTTACTGTACTCATCGACTCAATCTGTTTGGGTAGCTACAGCTTGGAACTCAAAAGACTGGGCAATACATCGATTTGGTTGCTACAAGCCACACTCTAAAATCAGCAAATTCCAGTGAGCATTCGAAACATAACAATTCTTGTGTATAATATAACGAGAGAAGTTTTTTCATCAAGCGTTTAAGCAATTACCATCCTTTCTAAAACAAAATGACACGCTGCAAGTGCAATACGAATTAGAATCATTCATCGATACAAAGTTTCACTAAAACTCCAAAGTCTTTCAGATTTCAAGGTGCAGTTAGTCGAAAACACAATTAACTGTTGTTCAGATCAAAGAAACACATACTACTAACACCATTTACAAAGGGACGGCCCAGATTAATTAAGATCAGCTGAAAGTTACAAATTCCGAACAATCCACGGTACCAAGGATAATGTGGTTCAACATCCTCACTAGTAATACAATTTGAACGACATACCACTAATCAATCTCCACTGGCACAGCCCCTACAGCCACAATGCACACACTCTATAACCTTCTCCTCCCTCAGATGCTTGGGCACTCGGCAAACACATGTGGTGGCAAAGTTATGATCCCGAGGCTGCATGCATCTTAAACAACAGAGGCGTTCGTATCCAGGCTGCAATTCAAACACAAGCCTTATGTCATGATTTGTCATCACAGTTGACTTATACTAATATAGTAATTCATAAATATTAAATGTGGATAAAAGGACGCAATGTACATGAATTTGCTATATATTCCTTAACATTTTTGGTATCCTAATTAAAGTACAGAAGTTCGTTTTTAACTTACTAATGCAGCTGACAATGCAAAATCCAATACATATTCCTTTACCTTCATCGTCAGCATATCCATGTCATACTAACCATGTCCTATGTCTATGTATTCCAATACATATAACTTGACCTTCATGGTGGGCATATCCATGTCATACTACCCATGTCCTATATCTATGTATTTCCCCCTGAATTGGCTAATTTTCTAGCAATGCTAAGTTTACTCCAATTTTCTTATAATAAATATTCATGCTTATGTTCTTTCAACTTTATTTACAGGTGTTTCATGATTAAAAGGGCGACCCCAAGCCAACAAGGCTCTCCGCTTCCAATTCAAAACTAGGCAACTTATTTCCAAGTTCGATATACCATGCAGTCAACTTCATACACATATAAACCAGACAAAGGAAAGAAAACGCCAACTAATAGCAAATAAGGGTAGAAGAGATCTGAGACAAACCTTTTTCCATTTTGCAATTAGATTGCGGTCAGCATAGCCTTGGTCCAGGCAGAACTCATATAGTTCCTTGGATATTTCCTTTCTTCGAATGTAAAGGTCGAAAATATAGCGGCTCTTTTGATGTGCAATTTTGAAAATAGGCCATAAGGTCTCACATTTTCTCTTACCATCATGAGTATCATTCTCCGCTGTCCAAAAGATAAAGGAAACATTCATCAGTGTACTTTTGAATTCTTATACGCATCGATTTTTAAAAGTTCAATGAACAATGTAATAAAAACACGGAAAAAATTAAACCTTCTCTCATCTTAGCTTGTAGCTCACGAAGAGTAGGCTCAATCAGTTCCCATCCTTCTGGGTATTTGACTCGGTTAGTCTTTACCTTTGGCATTTTCTACCTGTCGTCCGTGGCAACATATAAGCTAAAAAACTCAATCCGCAGCAGCAATAGAATCAACAAGAAAAGAAGTCGTTTCCAGGAATATATTAATTAGCGAAAATCACAAATGATGAGCACCAAGCCCGAACCCAGGATTTGAAACTGGATTGGGCTGAACTTTTAAGCCAATTTTCCTAAGTCATAAGTTCCTCTCTAAATTTGGGCATAGTCTAATTTGTTTTTATGGAATTTCCCCACAAAATGATAAGCTAACAACAATACAATTATACAAAATCAACTAAAATTCAAAGACAATACAATTATACAAAATCAACTAAAATTCAAAGACCAACATCTGGAGCTCCAATCCAATCCCAAAATTCAACTAAACTAAAATCAGAAATTGGACATCAATTCAATAATCCCTAAATCCCTAGATTAGACATCCAATTAAAAAAACCCTAATTCCTAAATCCGTAAATCAGAATTTAGAAACAGTAATCAGAAGAAATTAGCCTGGAATAAGTAGAAGACTTGAACAAGAAGAAGAAGCGAGAAATGGGCTTATCGATGAAGAAGGACTTACGGCTGAGGAAGGAGGAGCAGTGGAGCGGCTGCAATGCGGAGGAGGAAACACGTTGTCGGATTAAAATGGGCTTTCGCTTTTTTCTTTTTTTTTGTCAAATGTCAGATTACAGAGCCGACAGTGTTCGAATAAAAGACAACACTCATGTAAATTGGTATAAAAAGTGCTTTTAGATATTTTAAAATTATAACCAAACGAGTTATAAGTAATTTATATTTTACTTAAAATCACATCATATAACTTGTCAAACTAAACTCGTGCGTCTCATACTGTGCACATACAAGTGCATGTATACTTTTTTTTCTTAAAAAGAGAATAAATGGTGGTAAGTTACAGTTATTCACCTTTTTCGAGGACCAGAAAGACTCACAGACATATTTCAGCCTCTTTTGATTAGAAGTCTGGCTTTCACATCAGCAGTGGGTTTCGAATAATCTTCAATTTTTAGTTTTGAATGAAGCCTTACAATCCGTGCTTTATCGCTTAACTATCAGCTCGTAGTTAAATGTATGAGTACTGAACATATACCTCCCACAAGTCTTCTTGTAAGTCACATAAATAATACGAATGTGTAAAGTACTTTTTAGCCAGTATAAGATATCAACCATCCTCATATATCATGTACCATAATACAGATGCACGTTTTGTACAAGCAAAGATACAATATATTATGCAGATTACAGATGCATTTTTAAGTTTCAAAAGCACTTTCTGCAAAAGCACCGTCATAATACTGTACTAGTTTCATTGTTCCAAAACCCCAGCGTACAACTCTCCTCCCGCCGGTCCAAACATCCACGGCGGGCGAAGTTGTTCCCCCTCTCTCGCTTCCCTCTCCCTTTCTTTCTTCTATCTCTGCAACCTGCCGAACCATAACCAGAACCAGAACCAGAACCAAACGCGACCTTTCCATCTTCCCGATCGGCCGATTCGATTCCCAATCTCAGATGGAAGCTACTCCTTCCTCCACTCTCTCTCTGCCCAAACCCATCGACATCTCCTCTGACCAATTGAGGTTTTTGAACCACCATTTCCCAGCCCAGGAAGATGTTCTTCACAAAGCTCCTCCTCTTTTGGCAGCGCTTCGCTCTCAATACTCTGATTTGAATTCTCATCTCCAAGCGCTCCAAACAACTCTCACCCAACGCACCGTGTCCTGGATTCGCCTCTCGTCATTGGCGAAAACCGCCCTCCACAATCTTCACATCAGTCTTCAGAATCTCAGCCTCCTCACTTCCCAGTGTACGTGCATTCTTTTATCTCCATCTGGGTTTTCGAAATTTGGGTCCTTTAACTCATCTCCTCTTTTGGGGGCATTGCAGGTGGGAGTGGCTTGAAGAAGCTGCAGCGAGTTTTGTATACGGAACTGCCTCAGCTTGCTAGGGAAGTGTTGCGAATTGAGACCATTCGCAGTTATCTTGGTGAGTTAGGGAGTGACCGTTTTGTAATGCATTCTTCAATTTCAGATATTTGTGTAATTTAGTGTATACGATTCGCCATTGAAGCCTTGCAGTTCTCAATAACTCAGTGCCACTTTATTGAATTAACTCAACCATTGTTTAAAAGCTGTCGATTCTGAATTCCTCACATTCATGTTCTGTTCTTTTAAACTATGTAATTTTGTTGAGTACACTTTGACAAAGCGATGCCAAAAAGACAGTATAGTAGATTTATAATGCCAAATGTACCACATAATACATATGATTCTTATGTTAATTGCACAAGGTGGCTGCAAATGTGTAGCTCATCCATGTAACTCCCTTCAAACCTGCCCTTATTTTTACGAGTTTCGCTATACTATTTACTACTTTTTGGGCTCAAAATGCTTAGCATTCATAGATTACACGTAGGACGTATAATGCATAAGATGTCCCTGCCAAATTTCATCCGGTAGCCTAACCACAAAAACTTTTCACCTTTCTATTGCAAAGAGTGAAGCAGTAAACTGTGTGATTGTTTTATAATACTGTAGTCTTTGATATCTACATTGTACAGAAGATATTATTTCTCGAAAGCAGTTTACCATGTTACCACGTTATGCATTAGGTACCATATTATATATTGCTAGCATTTGCTTTATACACATTACTCCAAATATCTAGGTACATCCGACACATCTTTGAATTACAAAATATTTACAAACCTTGTTAGATTAATTTTTGTAACTCGAATACATTGTTGTGTTTTATGGTGGAAAAGTTATCGAGTAAATCCCATATCTCATTTGTAACAAGGCTGAAATTGTTATTGAATGTGTGTTTCCTTCAAAATGCTTGTGATAGTGAGCTCCCAAATCCGAAATTGTGATGCTGCTGCAGTATTTTCACATCACATTTTCCATTTTCTCTTTTGTATCTTTTTTAATTTTTTTTTTTATATTTATAATTTATAATTTATTTTCTCTTGATATCCAAACGTCTTATATTTCACTGCTGGATGTGACATGCATTTCATTCTTGATATTGCTTTCAGTGATGTAGAAGTCTCAAGCTAAACTACCCTCTTAATATTTCAGAGACTACTCTACAGTTAGAAGCTCGGGTTGGAGATCTAGAAGATGCAGTTTTCTGTTTTGTGAATTTCCGTGGTGGAAAAATGTTCTCTGGAATGCTTTCAAATTCATCTGTATCGACTGAAACAATTTTTTCATTTCTTCTTCTTTTTTTTTTCTTTTTTTTTTTTTTTTTTAAATGCAGAGTTGAATGGTAGATTAATTGACAAGGGTCAGTTGATCATACCGTATCTTATGAATGCAGGATGCTGGAACAAAGCACGAAAAGTTGCTTCAAGCCATAAAAGCATTGAATGATTTGGAAGTGTTGGTTGATGTTATGAAACTTCGACCACAGTGGCATCATCTTTTGACATCTGTTGATGGGAGGGTGGATAAAACTTTGGCTATTCTTCGTCCACAAGTTTTTGCTGATCACAGATCTCTTCTTGCTTCTCTGGGATGGCCGCCAAAACTTTCAACATCACAAATAGAAAGTGAGAAAATCTCAGGTCTCCCAAACCCATTAGTTTTAATGCAGGGGGAAAAAAGAAAGAGTTATTCGAATAGCTTTTTAGCTCTCTGTGCTTTACAGCATCTACAAACAAGGCGTGAAAAACGACAGCTCAATCTCTTAGGACAAGAGGTGTGCATGATACAGCTTTGGGCTATTGATGAATTGGTATCTCCTATTGCCTCACGGTTGGAATACCACTTTTCCAAGTGGATTGACCAGCCTGAACTTATATTTGCTCTTGCACACAAAACTACAAGGGGTTTTATTGCAGGAGTTGATGATGTGTTGCAGCCTCTGATTGATAAAGCAAGATTGGTAAACTATAGTGCTAAAGAAGCTTGGGTTGTTGCCATGGTACAACTGCTCTCTGAATTTTTGGCAAAAAGAATTTTTACAGATCTTGCAGAAAGATACACGGACAAACAAATGAAATCTGAAGTTATAGAATTATGGCTTCATCTGGTCGACCTTATAGTTTTATTTGATAAACAAATGCAGTCACTTGTAAGTTCAGACGTCACTCTGTTTCTGACAGAGTCAGAAAGGGTGGAGAGTCTTTCTGGAAGCATTTCAGCGTTGATGGTGTTTTGTAAAAGGCCGGATTGGCTGAAGATTTGGGGAAAGATAGAGTTTAAAAATGCCTGTAGGAAATTCAAAACAGATTTGAAATCTGAACGAGCTTGGTTAGTTGATGAAAAACATCAAGATGCCTTGCAATTGGATACGGAATTTGAGCAGTTTCTTCTTTCAACTAGAGAAGACTACAGAGCTCCGTTAATTGCAGAATCTGCCCTTAGAATCGCCTGGGAAATGGTTGAAAAATGCCAAACTATGCCTTCCACTTTAGCACGTATACAATTTGTTAGGTCAACTGCCGTCAGATTCCTCTGGTACTTTTTTAAAGTTTTGCTTCTACGGTGCAAGGAAACTGAAATTTATCCTGACAATCTTGATGATGATGCCTTAGTTAGACTATCTGGATCAGTTAATGCTGCCAAATATGTCGAATCCAAACTTCGACAGTGGAGTGATGATGTGAACTTATTGGAGATGAAAGTTGCTGAAAATGATACTAGTGACCGGGAGAAAGATGACAGTAACGAGATCAGTTTCTTCAGAGAAGAAATAAAAAGCTTGTCAGAGCTTGCAACTAACTGGTTGTTGGAGATCATTTCTGTTCTCCTTCGTCAGTTTGAAACTCTTTCATGGGAATATGTGCAAAAGGTGAAACATTATGACCAACAACTAGAAGGCTTGACTCCTGTGGAAGTATCAGCAGCCATGGATATAATTATATCAGTTGATTTCGTTGAACCGTTAGATGTTTTGAGAAGTCATCTCATGCTTTTGAGAATGCGTCTTAATCCCAAAGACTTCTTAGATCTGTGGAGAAGTGTTTCTGAGGGACTTGACCATTTCGTATCTTACAGTGGTATCGGATGTGGTATTCAACCTTTTGATAATAGGATCAAACACTTCGAAACGGATATGCAAGCATTGTTTTCTGTTTTCCAGCCTTTTTGTGTTCGGCCTGAAGCATTTTTTCCCCGTACTATAGAGACCATAAAGCTACTGAAAATGAACAAAGGGAGAAGGTGAAGCATTTCAGGTAATTTCTTAATTCTTAAAATGGTGACAAAATGGTGACAATGAAACAAATTTTGTGCATTTATCTGGAATTTTACATGTATCTTTTGATGAAAGTGGAATTAGCTTGAGGGTATGAAAAGCAAGAGAAACAAAGCGTGCAAGTTTTTCACAAAATAAGAAAATAAGAAAATAAGAAAATAAGTGAAAATAGCTTGAGTAACACATGCAAAAGCGTTTAAATTAGATACAATTTTCTTGTTACATCGAGGATCATTAGGATGCAAGTGTTAACAAGTTTTACTTTATTTACCTTTTTACCATAAGCCTTATCAAAATAAAGTAAGCAAAGTACAACATCATTGTTCAGGAGTGGACGAGTAGTTCACCAAATGAATAGTAAGTCTACCATCCACTAACTATACAGAAGTAACATAGCGACATTTCTCGATAAACTGTTGCTACCCAATAGTTGGGGCAAAAGGTCAATGTTTTATGGGGTGTACTGGCGTTAGCTTTCTGAGTTATTTGGATGAAACACAAAATGGTTTTAAGATTGCAGTGGTGCGGTGGTTGATGAGCTTTTGGATGAGGTCAGATTCTGGTCCTTGCTGTAGGCTTTTGATGTTTATAAAGTAACAAGTTCAAGGCCTTTCTCCTATTCTTTTAGATTGGAAGGCTGAAGAACCCTAGATATGTTGGAATTGGTTTTATTAGGGGTTGGATTTTGTTCTGGGAAGAAATTATTATATATCTATTACTTTTGAATTGGATTCCTGGTCAACTCTATCTTATTTTGTTTAGATGAGTACTAACATGCTTGTATTCATCAAAAAATATGAAGTTACCAACCTTTAGCGGAATAATGGAGTATGGGTAAAATACTTGTATATGCTACCTTCCCATAGCAACGCCCTCAATTAAGTTCCTATCTTCCTCTCTCACGAACAACCCATACTTAGGACATCAACCATTAACTTTTGTAGAAACAAAGACATGAATCCCTCTTGTTAGGACTCCATATAGAAGTCCAAACCTCTCTGATGTCCTCCCATAGCTCAGGCAGTCAGTGATTTACAACCTCCACCATCTGCAGAAACGTTTCCTAGCCAACAAGGCAACAGATAATCTAAACAGGCCATTGATGAAGAATAATGCATTTATTGGTATTCCATCAATGAAGAATCCCTGGAAAATCCTCAACAAAATGTCCTGACCGGCCCCCTAATTACTAGACCAACCTGCTATAATAATTCCATAAACACCTAGCGAAGATATGGCAAACAAATAAAGTAGCCCGAAAAGGAACTGCAGTGATCTTGAATAGGAATCCTACAGCGATAGATAGAGCCCCATAAAAATACCACTAGATCGATAAGGAGTTGATAGAGCTTTCCCTCTAGTTGACAATACTTCTTATCCACAAACTGTTTGAGATCTTCGACGACACATATTTCGATCAGTTCTCCACTTCCCAACAATCTTGAAAGCGCACCATTACAAATCCATATTCCCCACCCAGGCAACTTCCCGCTGTCACAATTTTAATATTCAAAACTTTTATTCCTAGCTTAAAAAAATCCCAGAGCGTTTAGTTTCAGAGCAAAGTCCATCTTGTGAAGAAGCATTGGAACTTGGATGGTTTGTAAATCTGTCATAACATCTACAGTTAATCACTATTGTCCTTTTATTCTGGAAATTCCTTAGCCTCTTTTCCTCATACTGATGGACAGGTTGACAAGACTGCCTTTTTAGATCTTAGAAACTTGTGTTGTGGTTTAAAGACTTCCTGTTGTAGAATAACAACATTGGAGTTTGCAGATGTTTGAAAAATTGAATTAATAGGGATAATGGGGCCTGATCTTGAAGAAACTGGTTGCTGCAATTGTGGAACAGATGCAGTTCACTCCAGAATTTTGGTATTGTTTGGTCGTTTATTTTGGGCTGAAGTGGTCGAAATTATATGCTTTAGGCTTCTATTGGAAGAAAACATCAAGGGTTGGGGCTGGTAAACAACTTGGGTTAATACTTATTTTTATTTTAATTATAATTAGGGACTGATTATTCTTTTTTTTTTTTTCATGAATAGAATATGAAATTGGTAATATATTTGATTATGAAGGTTTGCAAATGTATCAAATGTTCAAATTTCGATTGGCAATCATTATTTTTCAGAAGTCCTGGTCATGATAATCAGTTTGTTCTGCATCTTGGTTGTTGTCTTTTGTTATACTGTTTTGCTGGAAGTTGTTATTTTTGTTACTTCTTTTGTGATCGTATAAGCTGTCTCACTTTTTTCTGTTTAAATAAACTAGGTGTACCTTGGCCTAGTTGCCCATATACGAGTCCTTGGACCAGTGCAATGTGGGGAAACGGCAATATATCTGAAATTGGAGCAACCATAGTAGCATGTCCATGTTCCATGGTTCTCAACACTCTAGTAGTTGTTGGACCTTGCTAGCAACAGAGGAAGTCTTGCAGACCCTTTACAACAGTCGTCCATAAACCTCACTAGGCCCTAAATTCGAATAGTTGTAGGCTGCATCCTCCCTATCATTGAGGCACAACAGTAAACATGAATCCTGGTGGTGGCGTTTACGATGGTTATGCTGGTTTTCGCTGGAGCATGGTGTGGCGTGCTGCATAACATAATGGTTGGTTGCAATTACGGTATCATTTGAAGATTATTGACGGCATATTTTAACCCGGTTATCAAGCTCAAAAACCGAAACGCCTGAGGATGAGATATGTGTCGAAAGCTGTAAAAGGAGCAATACTCGCAATGTTTAAAGAAGATAGGTTTTTTGTGTGTTGTTGATTTTTAAAGATTTTCTTTTCTTTCTTTTTAGCCCAGTCTCGGCTGACTTCACTTAGTGGGATAACGCTTGCTTGTTGTTTGTCTATTTAACCACTCTTGGTTAGGACCAAAATGTATGGATTGTAGCAGTCACACTCTAAGAATACTGAATTCGAATGTGCCTTCGTGCTTCATTTACAGTCGATTTTTGTGAATATAGAGGATGTCATTTTATATTTTTCCTTTTTAGGACAAGACAATATGTTATTCTAAACTAATTCACGGGAAAGAGGATTCAAACTTTGGTGGCCAGCTAGCCTCCTAATCGTATGTGCAACTGATAACTCCTTTTTGGGGTGCAATTTGATGCAGAGTACCAACCTATCGACTATGCGGAGACTAACCCAAACAAAAGATTTCAATGCTGAATTTGTTGCACCATTTAAACCCAAATAAGCAAAAGTAGTGGATTTCCCTAGTGGTTAGGGCCTACCCTCTTCAACGCACTGCGTTCTAGGGTTCAAACCCTTCTCATAGTGTAGACGAGCATAGAATATCACTCATACTATAAAAATAAAGTACAGAAATGAATTCCCGAAATCAACCACATCCATCACAATATAGCACAAATACAACATTAGACAACAGATTATTCGAATTTCGGTGTGGAAAAATAGATGAAATTCTGTGAGATACTTTTACACAAATCACATATAAGATTATCGCTCTTTTATCTCCAGGTAAGTTTGCCTATACAATCTCTATATGAGCTCAATATATTCTATTCAACACCACGATAATTAAGCACATTCGGTGCCCACTCAAATCGTATAGGGGAATGATAAACTCCGTTGCCGCAACTCCAAATTTGTAGAATCTAGGACCGAACACCTTGCAGACGAAAATGGAATTAGCACTTCTCAATAAACTGTGCTGCCTACTTCTCAAGAGTTCTTAAGAAGAACGATGATCTCCGGGAGGCCGAGCCTTTTTCCATACTGGATAGCCAGCCAACCCACAAAAGAGATATATGCCACAAGTAAACAAGTGCGCCTGAAACCGATAGTAAGCACTCTTGCAGCCAAAATCTGAGGCAACCGAAATTTCATTTGCTGCAGCAGTCTAACAAAGAATATGGAGATGACAGAAGTTGAAAACCCACTAATAACTCCAGCTATGGTTTCCCACCTCCAAAACACGCTTTGTTTCTGGCTGAAAATCCAGGCGTGTAAAATCTTCATCGCCCTGAAATATAAGAGACACCATTACTAAGTAAGACCATACAAGTACAAAACAAAAAACAGACATGAACAGAGGATTTATTCAAGTGTAAATTCACCACTGCTCCACTTAATTCTCTATATACACTGCACTTATTTATTATCAGGAGAAATTTTTCCTAAACAAAATGAAAATTCTCAATTGGTATGTTCGACACTACATAGAAATATAATAGTTGCGGAAGAGAAGTGAACAATAATGTGGATAAAGCTATATCTAAATTTACATGCTACTGTCGTCTGCACATGCTAGAGACTATGAAGAGGGTGGAATAAACACACCGCTAAAACAGATGGCTGCCTGCCTGTAGAAGAAAAAAACTGCACATGCAATAGGTTGACATGGTAAAAAGGGGTGTTAAGACAAACTCTTTTGCAGTGAACCATGATGAGAGAGTCCTTTCTCAGATTTGCACACAAATACTCTCTCCATTCCTTCAGAACCTTTTGGTACAAAGCCCATGGTTTACATGTATGCAGCATCAGCTCCAAGTGCTTCTTTTGATAAGAAAGCAGTGGTTTGTATGTATTTAAAATCCAAGTAATATGCATACCTTATTTCCTTCACCTAAACCACCTCACTGACCACAATCAAATGTATTGTGGGATGAAGCCAACTACTTACTCGTGAAAACAGATGATTACAGTTATGGAATAAGTTAATCAGTGCCACGTTCTTGCTATAACTACCACCAGAAACAAACTCAACCAACAAAAGCTCCGTATACCTGGTTTGTTAACGATTTCATGCAAATTAGCATGAAGAGTATTATTTGATAACTATTCCTCAATATACGCCACCTCCTCTTAATGATATGTGCAGTCGTTTATCAATTTATTCCAGAAATCAAATTAAAGAGTTTCTCTTAGGTCTCTTTCCTAGAACTCTTTTTTGTTTAAGGATGATAATGGATTAGGCGAGTCAACCTATACATAAGGCTTAGGTCATTGGTCTACCATAGTAGCCACTCTCTAAACCCGCACAAGACGGTAAGAAAGAACCAAGACCTCGGGATTTATCCATCGACTACAAAGTAGGCTACTTCCTTCCCACTCAAGGTGATTAGAAAGGGCTAACTCCCTGATAGAACGACCACCCTGGTTCCCTATCTCCGGATTTTGTTAAAGAAAAAAGAGCAATAAAAAATATAAGCAGGGGGACGAAGCCAAAACCGCAAAGGAAAAACAATACATCACCCACCTGGAACCCTCTTAGGTCTCTTTCCTAGAACTCAATTGTCTTCATTTCCAGCTTTGGTTCTATAGCTTTATCTCCAAATGTTTTTCTGTTGCTTACAACAGGGATTCTGCTTTTTATTTTGATTTGTCACGGTTAAAACTAGTCCACCAATCTACAAGAAAGCAACAAAAATAAGAAACAAAGAACAGAAGACTACTCACTACAAACAGAACCCCATCAAAAATTGATTTTCTATCTCAAGTAGGCTAGAGCAACATGCTTCCCCCTCTGTAGTTTGCACCCAAGTTTGAATTTCCCTTCCCGTAGTTTAGATTGATTTAGTGTAGACTATTGATCGAATAAAAATAGAAAAACAGCTGCTCGCCAATCTTCAATATAAAAGAAAGCGGCATATCTCAAAATGCAGATGAAACGGCAAGTCACAACCCAAAGGGAAGTAAAAAATAATACTCTATCCCATAACACTTCCTCCAACTACTCTCCAACCAAATTACCAGAAAAGAAAATGCTAACTGGACTAAAATTCCTTTGCCTTTGTTTCACCACCAAAACCTTATGTCTTTCACAATAGAGAGAAAAGCAACCAACCGGAATTACTGAACTGAGATGCTTCTCTGCCTAACCTCAACAAAAAATATGAAGTTAGAGGATAGTTAAGGAAAAGATGATCTTTACTTTCACCCTTTCCTTTAAAACATAATGCACCACTGGGAAGAACAATAAGAATTAGGTCTCTCCTTTGGGCCAAAGCACAGGGATTAGCCCACCCACAGGGAATTATCCAAGCAAAAAGTTCACCTTAGGAGGTATCATAGCCTTTCAAGAAAACTGGGAAGAGATGGATACACAAGTAACTCTCTAAGTATGCAAGAACAAACAAAACCACTACCTTCTAGCATCTGATCTAGCGTGAAAAGAAACTAGGATTCTTCAATATAGACAACCTAGAAGCAAGCTCCAAAATTCCAGTTCGCTTGAATAGCTCTCTGATTATAAAATGTTTAAACCCCTAAGAACTCTAAGTAGTACTAATTGCTTGTCAAACTCAGCATGCAAATTATACAGTGCAAACAATTGTCTTAAATTATTATAAAACTAAGATTTTGAAATATATGCAGTCAAATTCAATTGAGCATAAAAAACTTTTCAGTAATGATGTCTCTCAGCAAGCTCTGTATGTACACTAAATATACAAACCTACTATGCAACTAAATTTTTCTATAGTTTTTTAATCAAATAGTAGATTGGAGTTTCATTCAGAATTTTCATGTATTGTTTTTTGAATCTTATGATGTTATTTCCATGTTTTTGGAACCAGTATATCCATCTACGCTGATGTATTACCTTGCTTATGAGATAAGCAATCTATCTAGAAAGGCTATCCTAATGTACTTATGTGATTAAGTGAAGTTATCGAAAAACTCACATTCTTTGGAACTCATTTGGCCCCATGAAACAATATCCATGAAATAGAACAAAACTGATTAGCTAAAAAAGAATAAGAAAAAAGTCCAAAGAAATAAGGAAGTCAGTTTGCTCACAGGATGCAATATCTTCTAATCATCTCAAATGTAGACGGATCTTTAGCTTGGCAACTGAAGAAACCATCATGATATAAGCTTACTTTGGAAATGCCATATGTGTACCAGCAGTCATAAGTTTCATTGACCTAACAAACATGAGAAATTAAAAAGAAATCTATCAAGGAGTTGAGAACCATAATGTTCAGCCATGACGTTATCTTCATAGTAAATGTGGAATTCATACACATTAATTTTAACCAAAAATGCAAATAATAATTACGCTGACCGCAGCGTATGCAAATGTAAAGGCCTTCCAACATACCTTGAACTTGTCTTTGGTCAACCATGCAGCACCAAAATTAGGTCTGCAATTAAGAGGAAGGGCCTCATTTGGAGCCTCAGCCAATGCAAGATGAGTCTGACCAGAAGACTGATCTTTGTATTCCACCTGCAATCAGTAAACCCAAGAATTAATATTTGAATGATCAGAACATGCCAAACAGATACTACAACATACCATTCTCAATTCATGTGGTAGGAAATTAGCTAGAAACCAATATGACTAGTATTAAAGTTTCGTGGTTCGACTCGTGTCAGGTTTATCAAGGGTTGCAGGAAACATCATAGCATGACCGTAAAGCATAATTTCTTCAAACTAAAAAACAGTGACGTTACCAGTTTACTACAACACCCACTTGCCATATGCCATTCTATCATCCACATAGAATCTTTCATAGTACTCTTTTGGTTCACAGATGAACTGCATTTACCTCAAACTTGAAGAAAAAACTAACAGAGACGCACTCGAATCCAAATCTCTAATGACACAAAGTTCCAACTACAAATTACGTGTGGAAGGTCAAGCTATGCAATCAGAAATTGCTATTATTAGTTGCCTATAATTAGCATACTGCATGCCAAGAAAGATTGTTAAAGTAACCTTAAAAATTGAAGCCCAGTAGTAATCATAACGGCAACGAAATCTTCTTCCCTCAAAAGGATAAAACACATGCTTGGCTTTATAATTGAACAATCCAAGCTCACACACCTTAGATGACTTAAGATCAACACCTGCAAAAACGAAAAACCGCTCCAACTCGATTATTATGATTTCGTGATAGATAATAAACTAACTAACAACAGATCCTTGTCTTCCGAAAACCGAACATATATCTGCGCAATTTTGACAGAAAAAAAAGGTGATTGTAATTAGCAAATTTGGTTGAAAAAAATGTATTAGAACTATATCAAGTTTTTCAGTAATCTAACCAGAGGAAAACAGCTATCTTTGTTACAGCTAAACAATCAAAAGCAGATTGCAGAAACCCTAATCTGCTAATTCGAATTCTCATTTCGAAGTCAACAAACAGTGACATTCAAGAATATCATAATTATTAAAATAAATTAAATAAATAAATAAACTTACTGCTTGAGACGATCCTGCACTGAGAGGAAACGGAAATTGGGCTCGGAATTGAGGAATCGGCGGCGAAAACGACGACGAAGGCGACGAAAAGCGATAGTGAAAAGAAAGCAAGGATAGGGAGAAGGAGACCCAGAGACCACCGGAGTATTAAATTGGCCACGCTGCCCTTCGCAGAGGCCTCCTCAGAATCCATTAAACTTGGTATATCGCGTAAATTAAAGGGAATCTGCCAAAGGTCCGGCCACCGGAGCCATTTATCCGGTGATCGGCATACCCACTCCCCAGGAGCACTGAACAGAAGGAAGAAGAGGAATTATTGATTTTTTTTTTTTTTCTTTTTCTTCGTCGTTTCTGCGGAAGTTTCAAATGAACTATTTGGTCGCTTCGCTTCTTTTCTCACAATCCTGTTTTTCCCTCTTAATTTGTTTATATATTCTGCTCAATTATAAGCTTTCCTCGGGTAATTTTATTTTAAATCCCTAAAATTTATAATATTAATAAAAATAATATTAAAGAGATTAAATTTATTAATAATTAAATAATTAATCAATGCTTAACTTTATTAAAAGGCCTAGTTGGATTAATAGTTTTTGTGGTAATAGGCTAATTGGAAGATGACCTCTGTAGTGAAAAAAAAACTAGGATTTAAGTCCTTGTGGTAAAGTCTGTTAGAATTTATACACTAAATTAAAATATTAGGCTAAAACAGAACTCTTCATACACATATTAGACTAAAACGGACATCTTCATTAATTGTTAACGCGTGGGGCTAGCTCACGTGCTAATAATTGATAGAAGGTTGACGAAATTTTCAATTTTCGGCATAAATCCTAACAAACTTTATAACATGGGCTTAAATCCTAATTTTTTTTATCACATGAGCTATCTTCCAACTACTATATCATCACAGGAGTTGTTAATCCAATTAAGCCTTATTAAAACAATTTATGTAGAATGAACATTTTAAATTGAAAATATTTAAATTTAGATAAAATATGGACAATCACACAATACATACGAACCACACTTGAACCAAAGCCAACTTACCAGACCACATGTACTCACAATTTGTGTGTCTCTGACGTGGCAAAAGAGCAAGTGCACCGTGTGGCATACCTTTCTTTCGGAGTGGCGTACATGGCAATCCGTGCACCCGTAATACTAGGGGATATATCCGGCATTTTCACAGAAGCTGTACCCTTTAAGCCAAAGCCTTCTCACTTTCCCTCTCAAATTACACTCTCTGGCGCCTTCGCTTCGATTTCGATTCCGTCAGTTTTTTAGGGTTTCAGTTTTCCCTCTCTATACACTCCAAAGCCCCAATCTTTGCACTATCTCTCTCTATTTTCCCAAATCAATCAACTTTCTCGCACTTTCTCGGCTACCAAACAGCCAGTTACCCTGTTTCGACGATGGATGTGAGGTTAACAGAAGGGGCGATAATGAAGATGTGCACAGAGGAGCTCAACGACGGGAGCTTTCAGCCTATCCTGCAAGTGATGGACGTGAAGCTGGTCCATACGGCGGCGCGAAATGGAGCTCAGCCGGGCCAGGATAAGGAGAGATACAGGGTTGTGATCTCCGACGGGTCGCACTACCAGCAGGGGATGCTGGGCACCCAGAAGAACACACTGGTTCGGCAAGGTATGCTTCAGAGCGGCTCCATCGTCTGCCTCAAACAGTTCACCTGCAACGCAATCCAAAACCGCCTGTAAGTATCCTTATACTATGTCATCCTTTTCCAATTTCACTTTTTTTTTTTTTCCGATTCGTTTGCGAAATTTTACAAATGGGGTATTATTTATTTATTTTTGTTTCGACTCGATTCGGTTTGAAGTTTTTGTTTTCTGTTTGGGAATTTTCTAGGGGACGGAGAGAAAAAGGGTTATCGAATTTACGGGTTTAGTTGATTAAGAATTTAGGACTCTAGTGATTTGGTTTCGGTTAGTTCGATATTTGCAGTCATGGTGAGAAGCATTGATGATGGTTTGGTTGGTTAACATTTTGTTTCGTTAAGTCTATAATTGTTTGTTCATTCCGATTGTACAATTTCTTTTGTTATGTTAAATGGAATTATTCATATTTGGGTTACGGTTTGCAGGATTATCATTATAATCGAATTGGATTTGGTGCTTGACAAATGTGATTTCATTGGCAGTCCTGTACCGGGACCTAAGTATTCGAATGCACAGTCGTCAGGGACGTCACCTGGAAATTCTCAATCTCTTGGTGGCACTGCACATTCTGGCGGCACAGTTCATCAAACTGGCACGGGGGCTACTCCAGAACAGCCTAGAGTAAATCAATCATTGGGTAGTGCAGCTAGTGCTTACTCTGGTAATGCTGAGCCAGGAAGAAATGCTACTCTGAATACAGCTCCCAATTACCCTAAACCAGAGTCTGGATTTGGTTTTCCTGGATCAGCACCATCAAGTGGGTCATATGGCAATCAGAACATAGGTTTTCACAACCCTAGACCTGAGGTTCCTCAGCCACCACTAAATTCTTATGCCCGCCCACCTCAGCCATCTTATCAGCAGCCACCTCCGGTGTATACTAATAGAGGACCAGTTGCCAAAAATGACGCCCCTCCAAGAATAATGCCAATTGCTGCTCTGAATCCGTATCAAGGAAGGTGGACAATCAAGGCTAGAGTGACAGCTAAAGGAGAACTTAGGCGCTATAACAATACACGTGGCGATGGGAAAGTATTTTCTTTTGATCTTCTTGATGCTCATAATGGCGAAATTCGAGCAACCTGTTTTAATGCAGTGGCTGATCAATTCTACAACCAGATTGAAGTTGGTAAGATTTATTTGGTCTCCAGGGGTAGTTTAAAACCAGCTCAAAAGAATTTCAACCACCTCAACAATGACCATGAAATTCTTTTAGATAACTCATCAGTAATACAGTCATGTTTTGAGGATGATGATTCGATTCCACATCATAATTTCAATTTCAGTCCAATAAATCTTGTTGAAGGCTTGGAGAACAACACTATTGTGGATGTAATAGGTGTGGTATCATCCATCAGTCCCCCTGCCTCTATAATGAGGAAAAATGGTGTTGAGACTCAGAAGCGAACCCTCCACTTGAAGGACATGTCTGGTCGTAGTGTTGAAGTAACTCTTTGGGGAAATTTGTGCAATACAGAAGGACAAAGACTGCAGGCTATGTGTGATTCTGGTCTATTCCCGGTGCTTGCTGTAAAAGGTGGTAGAGTCAATGACTTCAATGGGAAGGCGGTGGGGACCGTTTCCACGAGTCAGCTTCTAATAGAGCCTAATATCGAGAAGGCTCATGAGGTGAGGAACTGGTTTGAGAAGGAAGGAAAGAATACCCCATGTATCTCTATTTCCAGGGAAACGGCGGGTGTGGGTAGAACAGAGAACCGAAAGACTATATCCCAAATTAAAGATGAGAAGCTAGGGACTTCCGAGAAGCCAGATTGGATCACAGTTGGTGCAACCATTTCATTTGTAAAGGTTGATAGTTTTTGCTATTCAGCATGCCCAATCATGATTGGTGATCGACAATGCAGCAAAAAGGTTACAAATAATGGAGATGGGACTTGGAGGTGTGAAAGATGCAATGAGTCCGTGGAAGAATGTGACTACAGATATATACTCCAGTTTCAGATACAGGACCATACTGACTCAACATGGGTAACTGCATTTCAGGAGGGTGGTGAGGAAATCATGGGATTACCTGCAAAAGATTTGTATTTTATCAAATTTGAAGAGCAAGATGATGAGAAGTTTGCAGAAATCATTCAGAAGGTTCTCTTTACCAAATTCATTTTCAAGTTGAAAGTAAAGGAGGAGACTTTTAGTGATGAGCAACGTGTAAAATCAACAGTTATCAAAGCTGAGAAAGTGAACCATTCATCGCATGCTAGATATCATTTGGAATTGATGGATAAACTTAAGATGGAAAATATTAGTGCTTCTGCCTCCAAAGCTGACAATGTAACGCCTAGTGCTGGAATGAATGTTGCTGGTGTCGGGAACACTGCAATTAGACAGCCCACTCCTGCTGTGAATGTTGGTTACAGTAACAATGCTGGTAGAGAATTTGGAGCACCAGAAAATCAAGCGGGTCACCATGGGAATCAGTATGGCGGTACGTTCCTTTCAGGGGGTTCTGCTGGTTCATATCAAATATGTAAGAGTTGTGGGGATGCTGGCCATAGCTCAATGAACTGCCCAACTGTAATGAATGGCCCAGGACAGTCGTCAGGAGTGGGCTATAACAATAGAGTGTCTTCTAGGCCAGGTATCAGCAATACTTCTGGTGAATGCTACAAATGCCACCAACCTGGACACTGGGCAAGAGACTGTCCTGGGTTAAACACTTCTCCAGCTTATGGAAGCAGCGGAATCAACCGTGGGACATATGGTGTTTCAAATCAAGAGGTCGGTCGCTTTTGAGGTTTGCTTGGACAGGGTTTGTATAATTGAAGGACGCTTGGTCAGTGTCCTTTGCTGGGTGTCGGATGTGCTTCTTGATTATGGGATTTTGAGTAGGTGAACTTTTCCCTTGTAGCAGCAGAGGGTTGAACCATGGTTAGGCTGGAGCTGAACCGAACTTGTAGCCTTTATTTGAAGCAGTCCTTCCAACTTCAGAATCATGTTTTGAAAGAGAAGCTTTGGTGAGAACGCCTCAGACTCTTTGTTATTACCTAATATGTTTTTGTCTTAATTTCATGGATTTTGTTTTTGTTTTAGTCTCTTGTGTAAAGGTATTGCTTGTACTGATTAGAAAAGCTTTAATGAAATCCCATGCTACAAGGGTCTGCGTACGGTTGCCCCATTTAAGTATGTGTTGGTTCATCTCTCCACTTCTAACCATTTAAGTATGTGTTGGTTTATCTCACCATTTCTAACCATTTTGAGCATGCATGGGTTGATTCCCATCAAGAAATGCATTTTGTAAAGCCCTTTCCGTTGAGGCTGAAGTAGCCAAATTTGCAGATACAGGTTGCATTTTATTTGGGTTTTCAATTTCTCCTCCTACAGGCTACAATAGATGCATGGCTTGTCGGATTGGCAGCGCGTCATTGGTGATTGTACATTCTATTTCTCTTCTACCATCCAATGTTGATTTGATGCCATTGCGGAAAGTGCAGTTTGGTTGACGCTTGAGTTAAGTACCGTCTCTCTCTCTCAAACTATTTTATTCTCATTTCTTCTTGCTTATTTCTCGACGACTTTGCCGTCCTCGTAAGATTTCAGTACTCATGTCATGTATTTGAATGGACTCTTCAAATCCAATTTCATGCTGCTGAGGACCTTTAAGTTTAGAATGCTCGGAGGACTTAAAAGTTGGTTGGGAGTGGTAACTGGCACTGGTGTCACTCGTGCAATTTCAAGGAATCTTTGTTGATTTTATTGACAGCCCAAAAGAAGGATGTACGGGTTATAGGCCATTGCAGCTTTCGGGCACAAGAATTAGTAGTATCAGGTTTTCTCTCCCGCGCACCGGGTCTTGTGCACGTGAGTTGCGCATGACCACATGTCTTGGTTGGGTCTCATGACGCCATGGCGACACTCCAACAGCAGTTTACGGTGTTTCGTCGACATTGTAACGATACTCCAACAATTCAATAGCGCTGTACAGTGTCATGGCGACACTCCAACAGCAGTTTACGGTGTTTTGTCGACATTGTAACGATACTCCAACAATCCAATAGCACTGTAACCACTGTACGGGTTGGGCATAACCCGAATTTGTTGTTGTTACAACGTCATTATGGCATCAGTAGCGTCTACGGACCCAACCGGTTGCAAGCCATACGCACAAAATTTGAGGGCAGGAGAGAAAATCTGTTTTGCAGTATTGAGCCCAAAATTGCTCAAACGAAAATTTTGCCCATCTGAGAGCTAGAGCCGGTCCATGCTGGAGCACAATGTTAGGGAAAAGTAACCACACAATTTAGGGTTTGTTTCAAATTGCTTTTAAAAAAAAAGAAAAAAAATTCTACTCAGAAGCATTTTTAATATAAGTGCTATTAGAAGCGTAGTGAATTTCTAATAAAAATGCAATTGTTATTTGGAAACAAGTTTTTCCCCTTCAAGTGTTTTTTGAAACCTAGAAGCACTTCTTTTTCTTTAAATCATATTCATAAGCGTTTTTAGTGATTTGAAAGCATTTTTAGTTAATTTAAAAGAACTTGCTTAATCATATCTGTTGTTTTTATTTCATTTATTTAGTCATCGGAAACAGAATTGAATGTGTGTACAAGAAGAAAAATGTGTGATTACAATTTCTCTAATTATTAGATTCCTTGTTTACCACTAATAGACACTGAAAATTTTACCCCTCCCTTTAAAAAATCCATGATTCTGCCGTGCGAAAGAGACCAGAGAAGATTCCATGGAACAATATAGCTAAAGAAATTATCAATGTTTTTGGAGTGCATCGCTCGGAAGTTCGTAAGTATGCGTATAAAATGCTCAAAGGGTTATATGTTATTATTTTGGTTAATTTCCAAGAGTATATGTTGGTCGGCATGTACATTACTGTATGGGAGGAAGCTTATATACAATAAGAAGATCCAGACCGCCGCCCATAACATGGTCACACACACTGTTGGCATTTGTCCTAAAAGTAGATGAATGATTGGAGAGAGAACAGGAGGAGTACGATATATTACATTATGTATTATAATATAAGGAGTAATGCTTCACAGTTTCATTTTTATTAGAGAGATTATACAAATATATAGTAAGGGTAACATTTTTGTAATATAAGTAGACGTTTCTAGCTTTTAACACATCATTCCATATTTATGATCACCAGATTGAATAAAATATTCGGATTTCACTGTTAGAATTAAACAAAGATGTGTAAGAAGTTAAAAATAGTGTGTGAGAAAACTCCCACCTCATCCAAGTTCGATTCCCACCATCCCCAATAACTAATGACCAAAAAAAAAAAAAAAAAATAGTATGTGAAAATCATTTCCCTTTTCGAAAGTCCTCTCTTCTCTTCTATTATAAAATACAGTGTACAATCTTATATTATAAAATACAATGTACAATCTTATAATATAAAATAGTATACAGTCTGGTGTTGCAGATGCAAAGAAAAATCTCTCCAGGGTGAAAAGGCCTTTCTTTTTGGTTGCCACACACAAACACATGCACATGCAGATGCACATGCAAATGCCGTATGGAGTGCGAGATTTGATGGATGCCAAAAATAAGCATGTTCCCTCCCTCACTTCCTCTCTTTCATCTGTAATTTATATATATATATAAAATAAGTCAATTTACTTAAAATAGCGACATGTGTGTATATATATAATAAGTCAATTTACTCAAAATAGCGACATGTCGTGTTAATAAACACGCTAAATCAATCCGTGTTGAGTTCATCAAGCTGCATCACCGACTCTTTGTCCTTACTTTCTCCTTCTAATCCTTTTAAGCATTGATTTTCAATTTGGAGGGCCCCAAACCATGTGACAAGGTTTCATCTATCTTTTTCTCGATCGATTTTAGTGATAATGTACGACCCTAATCTTTTGAAAGACCCATGTTATATGTTGTAATTTAATAATTTATAGTCAAATTTCTGTTAAGATTTCATAGTCGAGTCAGTGGTTCATTCTTAGTCATATCAATATTGTCTTAGCTTAATAGCATGCACAGCCTAACAAGTTTTGCGTTTCATTATAAAATTCCTCAATGTTAAGATTTCATAGTTGAGTCAGTGGTCCACTACTAATAGCATCAAAGAAGTGAAGTCTTGCTTCATAGTTTAAATAACTCTTATCCTCTCCCTCACATTGTCGATTGGTTTTAGGAGTGATGCTCACATTCCAAAACAATTGAGTTGACAAACTATACCTACTTCCCCAAGTAGGGAACATAAAACGAATAGCTATACGATTTACTTTAAAGAGTAATGTTA
Source organism: Pyrus communis (assembly GCF_963583255.1). NCBI lineage: Eukaryota > Viridiplantae > Streptophyta > Magnoliopsida > Rosales > Rosaceae > Pyrus > Pyrus communis. Next base: position 1,452,233 of record NC_084814.1, on the reverse strand, counting down.
TTCACACATCTCTTTTTCCCTCATACACACCCTTGTTAATTTTTATTCATCGATCTTCTTCCATCCATTTGATCTAATAGTCGAAAATTAAGAAATGTGTGTAAGAAGTAAAAATATGTGTGTGAATAACACCACTCTATATTAAAATATACCCTTTGGTTTCTCAAGCTTTACATTTTTTTTTTTTTTTTTTTTTTTGGGTAGAACAACAAACAAAGTGTAAATAACTTATTTGGTTTGCTAGTTCTTTGGAGTGGCCAACTTTTTTCATTAGGCAATTGGGTAGGCAACAAGCATAAATTTATAGCTAGTTGTGTTAGGGAAATGGTAGATTAATTTGGTAATTAGGATATTTCTCTTTAATCGCTACGTTCTGAATTTAAACTCTTCATTTTTTTTTCTTAAGATTAATGTAAAATATTGTTTGTAATAGTAGTGCTCGAGATGCTAATACAATTTGTGTTATAACACAAAATAACATAGGAATTTGTGTAGCTGTATAGGCAAATGTGAACCTACTTGCTAGACTGGAGTTCTAATATTATTCCCAAATAGATAGGGAGGATGATTCTCTACCCTCCTATTCTTATCCCCTTCTATCTCCTCCTTTCACATATTATTTTTTGTCTTATTATTTCTATAAAAAAAAATCAATATAAGACGTTGACGTGGTTTAACTGTGACCGTTCAAATAGGAGAAGATAAAAGGGTAAGGAGATTCAGAGGGTAGAGAATCCTCCTCCAATAGATAAGATAGTCGATTTTTACGAGTAGTGTGCATATATGACATTTTTGTTTCACATGAGCACCTTAAAAACATTTCCACACCCACCGTTATCATCACTTTTTTCCCACGCTGAAAGAGACCAATTGTCATCTTATACTGCATATATTTGAGTTTTGGTTTAAACAATGCCTTCTTGTTTAGGCGCGATTACGTTGGAAAATACGTAATTACGCAAGGGTGAATCCACTTTGTAGAACGGTGCGTTAGTTGACACCTTCAAGTTTAGAAACTTTTTATAAAAGAGTCGGGCAGTCTTTTCGACAATTGGAGATGTCACTGAAAGCTGATTTCCAGCTGTTCGACGAATTGTCTTTATGGGCACTGAATAGGGTACCTGCTAGTGCTTTTGCATGCGTAGCTGTGAGCATCTTTCTGATATGCTCACTCGGCATATGTTGAAATGCTCACTCAAAAGCTATTGACAACAGTTGACATGACATTATTAATAGTTAGATCATGAACATCTTATTCAATATAGACGTAACTTATTATTAAGGGATGTCATGGAATTACGCAATATTGTAACGTTATAATTATTTAGACATAGTAACGTTTGTATTCCAGTACATGAATTTAGTTTAAAATAAGATGAAGTTCTCATCCTCTTTGAGTTTTTGTATCCGAAGCTCGAAAACTTAGAGATTCGGGTCATTGAAGAAAGAAAAAGAAAAATTTAAAGCTATATTTTAGGTGAGATGAGTCATAAAATAGGAGCGATACGAAACTCAAAATCCACTGATTCCAAGCACAAAGATTGGAAAAGAATCTCAATTCCTCAGAATATGGTCTAAGGAATTGGTACGGCAATAAAGTTCTCACCATTTGCCTGGATGACCTTTTCTTTATTCTTCATTATTTATCCCCCAATTAAGGATAATTCTATAAGCAAAGTATAACACATATCAACGCAAAGAAAAAGGTCAGATCCCATCCAAACCAATGAACATAAAAGGGAAAAGAAAAGGTAAAAAAGGAGACTAACATGTCGGTGGTGTATTTTATATTTATTTGTTTGTTATAATAGAAATAGAAATAAGTAGTTTAAGCTTTAAAATGAGATAATACCATATCTGACTGTGACATAATAACTATATTATGTATATGCATGTATTGTAGCTGGTACCTAAAATTTGAAATCCCTAGCGCAATCCAAGCTAACTAAATCAAATAAAAATATAGCAATGGAAGGAATATTATATCCTGGAAGTGAAGTTTGTTGACACCGCGCTCAATAATTTTTTCTAAAAAAGGATCAGCTAGTAGTCAAGTTACGATGGTTTACTTTTTTTAGAACTAAAAAATACACATAGATATTTTAATCTATTATTGACCACCATCGTATGATTTACTAACAATGAAAAGAAAAAAAAAATGATGTTCACTACTTTTTGTACCTTTTGTGTTCACGCTTTAGCTGTAAAAAGAAAATTAAATAAAAGAAACGTAACGTACAGCTAATTAAAACTCTCACTATTGCCTATTAAAGCTAGTATTGCGTTCAAGCTGGAAGGTGGCATGTTTTATACAATCATTGGACTGTAACATAAACATAACTCATCCAAAAGAGAATTATATAATACACAATAATCTCGATGATTGGAGTAATAGTATCTGAATTTTAGTCTAAATGAATTTTTGGTCTTTGAACAAAAAAATTTGCAAGTATTGATTTGTGAATCTGTTATAATATTTATAAATGATTCTTTTGCGTAACTCTGTTAGAATTATACGTCCCTCTTTTGCCTCTTTGAACTATTTATTTTCGATAGGATATTTAACAATGTTACTTAAAAGGACCATTGCCATATATTGTGACAAATTCAATGACCAGTATTCATGGATTTTTAGTTCAAGAATCGAAACTTAAGAACTCTCAAATTTAATGTTAATTGCAATCTAATATATCATAATCAGTGATCCTTTATCACAAAGGTAGAAAAATATTGAGTCATTGCATTACGATGTGAGTTCAAGCTCTATCGGTCCCTAATTTAACATCTAATCTGACCAAATCGATCGTTTGACAAAAAAAAAAAAAAAAAAAAAAAAAAAAAATCTTATCGAACTTGTTTATCAATAAAAAAAATTCTAATGGCCCCAAACCAATAATAGAAAAAGATCCCTTCGAGTAGAAGCAGGAATGGTATGGTCCCAAACATAATTAAGTTTCAAGAATGGCCAAATATTAGTGATAAGAGTCGACCACAAAATTCACTTCCTTAAACAACATGCTTCTAATAAAAAAAAAAAATATTATCAAACAAGTCTACGGTTCGTTTGGAAATGGTTTTAAAATAGTTAAAACGCTTTTGGTGAAAATATTTTTTGTACAATCCTTAGTAAAAATGCAAGTGAAACTTGAAAAGAACTTCGATTGCTTTTAGAACTCAAAAATATTTTCTTTAAAATCGTTTTCAGTCAAGTGATAATGGATTATGATTAAGATAGTGTCCAAGTGTTGGATTTCATTCAATGTAAAAAAATTGGGACATACCTAAGTAAAATCACCTAGGAAAAACTCCGGTGAAGAAAACATATGCTGCTCATGCCACAATACAACCTACATTATTGTCATCAATTGCATAATCATGAAAGGTAAAATTTACATATAACGTGAGATCCATAAATACCCTTATAGACAGACCCCTTGTAGACTCACTATGTATTTATTTTAACGATTCGAACTGTATATTTCTAAGTTATTATTCATAATCATTCTTATGTGTATATTTTACAAATTTAATTATGTAGTTTAATTAAGCTTTATATATTAAAAAAGAGTAATTTGATTAACCAGTTATAGATTCGAATAGTGTCAAGTGTTCGATATTTCATTCAATTTAGTAGAAAAATCAGTAAAATAATTTGAATGAAGGGCACCGGGTAATAGATATCCAGAACTCTTGGTCGAGTCATATATTGTGGGAGATCTAGGATCTTTGTCAAACGTATTTGATTATAAGCCAGGGTGAGGGAACCAGCGGCGAAGTTATGCCTAAATATTCACCCCAGTCAAAATTTCATATTATTACTTCCGATTCTTAGTTACATCCGCCTAAGTATCACTATGACTAGTATCTTATGAAGTTTATTAGGGTTATTATACATTTTTAAAAGTTTCACTTATAAGTGAGAGTTGTGGGGCCTAAAATAATCTCAAAAATTCTAAAAGTGACACGTGGACTTTTATTCAAGAAAGACAATATTGCCCTTAATAAATGAGCATGCTTCTCAGATACTCCCACGTGCATCTCACACCCGTGGAGGTCTCAACAGCTGAATATGACTGCTCACAGCTCACTTGCCATTGGCAAGGAATTAAAGATAAGGATTAATTGCCCAAATCCTATCTTTAATACATTCCTAATTGAAGATTGACTCCAATCAAGTAAGTAATCCTAATTTAAATCAATTAGGGATAATTACACCATTATCTCAAGATATTATTTCCTATTTGATATCTTGGGAATATTTAGAGAATATCTCTCCATTAAACACTATATGGCCGGCCCTAGCCCTATAAATACCCCACATTCTACCAAATTTTGAGAGCTTTTGCAACCCTAAGAAAAGACCTAAACACTTTACTCTCTAAGATAAACTAAATTAGGCATCGAAGATCCGTTGACCTAACCCCCCCCCCCCACCTTGTGGGCGCGTGAGGCTTAGGTATCTGATCAAAGGTGTTGATTGCAGGTGCATTTTCGTTAAGATTGAAAACGGCAGAAATTTGCATCGACAAATTGGTGCTTTCATTGAGAGGTGATTCAAAATACTCGAAGAAGCCTCTTGCGTTAGTTTCTTGAATTTTCTGTTACGTTGAATTTCTTACACGTCGTATCAATTAATTTTTCCTAGAAAAGTTTCTTGATCAATCCTTCGAGAAAGGATACAATGGTAGGAAATTCAGAAACTACGACGAACAGAACCTTCTACGTCTAAGGATTTGGACCAGAGAGTGGAGACGAGGACATAACCCCACGACGAAGGTCATCAAGGCTCAACACGGCGGCATGAGGAGCTTCACCGCCGCGGAGCCCTGCCACCACCATCACCACCATGACCCAGCAGCCACGACTCTCACCACCGCTGCCCTTGCAGCGTCGCACCCTACCAAACCCTAAACAGGGGGCCTATGTCTGATTCCAAACCCATGGACAGAAGGCCCAGAACTTGGTAATTGCCACAACAAACCCTGGGTAGGAGGCCTAGCCCAACGTAGCAACTGCCGTCAGCAGAGCAGCTCAATGGGCCCAAGCCAAAGCCACTCAGCCAGCAGGCCAAGATGTGGCAGCCTAACGGTCATGTAGAACCAAGGAGAGCGAGCGTCAATCCAACGCGTTTCGCAACCCACTCTGACGTCCCAGCCCGTAGCCCAACCCATTCCAAGACCACCTTCGACGATTCAGATTCCGACCACCGGTCCCGCAATCGATTTAGGGTTACCTACACCTTACTTTTCTGTATGAATGCCCGTTTTGGGCCTGGATTTTGTACCTACAGTACACTATACTTCCACCATACATGGAGACGCGGAACAGATCACCTTCTGGAAAAGATGCGGCATGGGAAAAGTAAATCCCAACACAAAGTAGCACGGATGGAATTTGATAGTTCTTTTCCTAGCAAAAGCACCATTGTCGCATGGTTCATGCCTACTATCATTTTTCACTCGCTTAACGCGAACCCCAGACAGAATTGCATGCTTGTACACCTCAAGAAAATCCCGAAACAGCTCGTCGAAATTGATCTTGACATGCGCAACCTTGGAGTAACCCACCTTACCGGAAGAACCGCCTTGACGATAGAAAGGTGGAAAATATTCGTCACCTTTGCGATTGGAGGAAAACATCTCAAAGTCTTTGCAAAAAAGTACGAGGAAAAATATTTAGAAGACAGCTCGCGAAGTGAGAATAAAAAAATTATAATAAAAAAAAAATGAAAGGACTGCAAAGCAAACCCAGCGCCAGGCCCACAACCCTCACCTTTGATCTCGACCCAAGCCCCACGGCCTAGCACCTGGCCTTTCTCCCTCTCTCTCTCTCTTTCAGGAAGCTCAACCCAACATAGGGGGAGGCCCACACCTCCTTCCCCTCTTCCTTCCGTGCCCAGCGCTCCTCAAAAGCAAGCCCAGGTCGCAGGCGCCAACAAGAGGTCCGGCCGGAGTCGGCTTCTCCTCGTCCTCTTCTTCTCTTCCCGTCAGCCTAGGCTCCAACTCTGCAGCCATGAAGACCTAGTCCAGGCCGGTCTCCCTATATCTCAGCGCATTGTGCCACCTGGCCTACACCAACTAACCCCCATGCCGCACCATTGTGTTACCCCACGCACAACAGCCCACGGCTTCTATGCCATGTCTCACTCACGCCACCTTGGCCCTTACTGAGCCAATTTTTCAAGTCCCAAGACTTCCAAAAATTCAAGAAGAAGAAAAGTCAAATTTTTCTTACCTTGGTGCAACACGAAGAAGAAGAACAACAACGAGAAACGACTCTTTGCAAGGGCAAGAAAAGAAGAACGCTAGGGGAGGGGGAATAAAAATTTCCTCCAACTTCTCTTTCTTGTTAGGATAATAATGGTTCTCCAAATTTATTTCATCTCCTACTTAAGGTAGAGTTAAATAGGTACTGGGGATAATTATTTTCCTTTTCCTAGAAGAAGTCTATCTCCAAATCAAGAAAGAAGATCAAGTTCAAATTGAGAAACAATTCTGCAAGCCTCAGCAGCTTGGGACTCCTACACCTACAATCATTTTCCTGTGTGCAGCACACTAGATGTGGGGGCATTTGTGGAGCCTAAAATAATCCCAAAAATTTTAGAGGCGACATGTATACTTTTATTAAAAAAGACAAGATTGCCCTCAATAAATGGGCAAGCTTCTCAGATGCTCCCACGCTCAGCTCAGACCCCTGGAGGTCTCAGCAGTTGAATACGACTGCCCACAGCTCACTTGCCCTTGGCAAGGATTTAAATATAAGGATTAATTACCCAAATCATATCTTTTATACATTCCTAATTGAAGATTTACTCCAATCAAGTACGTAATCCTAATTTAAATCAATTAGGGATAATTACACCATTATCTCAAGATATTATTTCCTAATTAATATCTTAGAAATATTTAGAGAATATCTCTCCATTAAACACTATATGGCCGGCCCTAGCCCTATAAATACCCCACATTCTACCAAAATTTTGAGAGCTTTTGCAACCCTAAGAAAAGCCCTAAACACTTTACTCTCTCAAAGAAACTAACTTAGGCATCGGAAATCCGTTGACCTAACTCCCCCCCCCAAAACCTCGTGGGTGAGTGAGGCTTAGGTCTTTGATCAAAGGTGTTGATTGTTTTGCAGGTGCATTTTCGTCAAGACTGAAGATGGTGGAAATTTGCATCGACAAGAGTGGTGGCAGATTCAGGAGTGGCGGATATTTAGATTCGAATGAGTTTTCAGTGTTAAAGTACAAGGTTTTTTTTGGATAGAAATAGAATATGAAGTGTGCAAATTTTGTTTAAATTTATTCACCAAGGCATTTTGTCAAACACTTGGTGGGCTTGTTGTCGTCAACCAAACCGCGCACATGTCAACAGATGTCGACATCGAAGCAATCTGATGAGTGATTTTGAGAGAATTTGTTGAGTGGTGTCGAGGCAACCTATCGAGATATGTCTAACATACATACATCCGACACTTGGTAGGCATAAAAGAGACCTCATAAGATCTTCACAAGCATATCTCCCAGACTCCAGATGATCCTAGAACCACCTTTGTCCCCTTGTACATCCTCCCCTGAGTGAGAGGTCTTAGATCACGGTCAAGGGCGGAACCAAATGCAAGACTACCTACAAATCAATTATTCCCTAAATTTTTTTTATGTATTTTTCAGTTTTATTTCAACTATATACAAATACACTAAAGTCGGACTGTGAAAATTGAAATGAGGCATATTTTGAATGGTAGGATACATGGATGATGTAGTACATCCCATACATACAAGAATTTCTCATTGGAAATAATTCCTTAACGTTGTAATAATTGGTTTATTTTATATATATTTGTCTTGTTAAAGCTCGCTAAGCATAGAATGATTGAATGAGATCTGCTGATAAGATTTAACGTAATCGTCAGAAACGAAAAATGATCCTTAACTTTCTAGCCACCCAGCCTACTAGCCAAAAATTTCTCTGGCTCCATACTTGTCTACAACCGACTCTCATAGAAGACAAGTTTGATATCAAATTATTATCGTTTATCTCATTGTGTGACTAACTCAATTATCCACGTCTTTAATATAAATATATCATTGTATTAAAAAATTTCAGTTAGAAATTTACGTTTTGGAGCACATCGATCTCTAATATTCTCGTTGAGGGTCAACGACAAATCTCCATATCAAAACATTTGTTTAAGATTTTGTGAAACCGGATATTTTAAACAGTGCATGCAAACAGCGTACGTAATAGTTTGGATGCATCTCTGATAAGGGATGTTATTTACCAGCCGGCTCTGGAATATTATGGTCTTGTAAGCTGTGAGCACGTATTTGCCAAAACACCAAACTCTTTGATGCTAAAATACCAAACTTCAATAATAACTTCTTCAGAAAAGAAAAAATAATTAAGGTTGACAGTGAATAACACTTGCCTACTCAAAAGATAAATAGGAATTCTTACTTGAAATTGTTCATTGTCGATTCGTAGAATTTCGCGTTTGTGGTTAGAGTTGTTTATAATATAAATCACTTTATAAAGATTATATCTGCAAAAAAAATTAATTAAAACTAAAGTGACCAATAAAAACAGATGAATTAAATTGGTAAAAGAATTATGAACAATCTATGCCTATGCTACAACAAAATGACTAAACGACCTTAATTTTATTTATTTTATGTAGAGATAATCTATAACTACAAGGTGATCATATGAATGTTTTAATCATAAGCAAAAAGTTTTGTGATTCAAACACGAAAAGTTTTAAATAAGAGTCCATACTTATTGTTAAGTAGTCAAGCATTGTTCATTGACAATGGTGCTTACTGGTGTGGACATATGAAGATTTTCAGCAAAAAAGGTGGACAATTGGTGGCAAGTCATGATTATTCACCTCTTTTGGCCACAGAGAGATTAAGAAAATTTTCACTATGTCTGTAAACACAATCAAGGAGAATTTTGTTGAAAATCTTCGCATGAAGATTAATTGATGGAAAGAATAAATTAATATGAAAATTGTCAGAAAACTTGTGATACTCTGACTCATGGTCATCTTTGAGATTCAGGGGGTCCTGTGCGAAATTTGTAAAAGATGCCCTCCTTAAGATAGTTTTAAGTTTATAAAAAAAATATGACAATGTATTGATACTAGAAAACATTCACTTAAATCAAAACAAAGCCACTTAGTACTACGGTCTAGTGATATTCCTCTTCACTTGTAAGTGAGAGGTCTTAGGTTCAATTCTCACCAAAAGCGAATTTGAACCACATTATTGTTAGCTCAATGTGCGGCTTAACCCACTCTCCTACCCCCTTAATGTAGATACTATCGTTTGTTCAAAAAAAAAAAAAAATCAAAACAAACTTTAGCACTCACTGATTGCATGTTTACAAATGTCCTTAATGATAAGTAAAAAGAGTTACAAACATAACATTCACTAAATAATCAAAAGAAATTTTATCTTAAACAACCAAACCTGAAAAAAAAAACTTCAAACCTCTAACTTTAAAGTTTCACTTGAATATATAACATTGTTATATAATAAAATTAAGAAACTGTCATTTTTTAGGATGTTATTATTAACACTCAAAATATGTCATTGTACTCCAAGTTTTTATATTTAGAAAGAAAAAAAAAATACTCTTATAAAGAATGCACAATGTGGGTTTAAAATGCTAACAAAATCAATTTTTGGATATAGAACATTATTACATAATGTTAGAGGGCAAAAATTTAGGGCCCCTTCAAATCTGGGGCCCTGTACGACTGCACATTTCGCTCCCCCTCAACGCCCCTTCTGCTCTGACTTCGTGCCTTTGAGTGGAGGGGGGCTTCAACTCCCCACCGCACCTAGTATTACACCAGTCAATAAAGTAATGCCAACTCTTCTCCACAACACACCAACAAAATTCGAAAACGAGATCAAGTGTTCAACAAAGAAAACACAGCAAAAGGAAATTTATAAAAATTAAACCAGTCAACTTTTTTTATTTTAAAATTTCAAAATTTTAAATTTAGAGTAGCACCGTCAAGATGTCGGTAAGTTGAACTACGAAAATACAATCACAAAATAATAAATTAAAATCTACAAATGTTAACCCTTTTTTTTTATGATGAGAATAAGTTTTCTATAATTTGTGAATAATAACTTAATATATAAATGAGAAGTAATAGTTAGCAAATGGCGATGGCGGTGGTGGCAGCAATTGTAAGAGTGTGTCTTATGGTTGATAAGGTGTTGGCGTCAGGGGTGATGGTGGTGGAGGAATGGTGACTGCGATTGTGGTGTGGTTTATGGTCATGAAAATATGGTAGTGACGATGGTGGTGGGGTTGGTGGCAGTGGCAATATACATGTATAATGTATTAGTACTAAGGTTGGGCATTTTTAACCACCAAACAAATAAATTGAGCTAATTAGATTGAGTTTAAGTGAATAGGTTAAACCTTTTTGTTATGGATTTTACAATATGAGATTAGCTGTTTAATCAAACTGAATCAATCATCTTATTTTTTTAATTTTTTTTAATTTTGGATTTTAGTTAAGGTTTTTGAATACAAGGTAAAATTTTGAGGGCAAACCCACCGAAAGAGTATCGTAACATAGTACAACCACCTGGTCACCTTTAAAAAAAACAAAAAAGGAATATGTTATTGCTTGGTGAGATAAAAAGAAAATAAAAAGCAACAAAGTAAAAGACAAAATTACTTGCTTATCTCCTCAAATTGGAGATTCTGACGCAATGTATGGACATGAATAGTTTTAAGGTAAGTCATACTTCTTAAATCATAAAATAGAAAAGTACATTGAATAAAAAAATAACCAAGGCTTGATTTGGATGTTCCAAATCCAGCCAGGGATACAAACTTAAAAATAAACACTTGAAAGGATGTATTCCTAATTTTGTTTTTTATTTGAAAGAAGACAATGACTTACAAAAAGAACCTAACTATATGATACTAAACTAGTGTTCTGAAATGTCGATACCTAAATATATTATACTAAACTAGTGTACCTAAATGTCCGTACCTAAATATATTATACTAACCCAGTGTACCGAAATGTTCGTACCAAAATATATTGTAATGAATTAGTGGCACATAAGAAAATATGCAAAAATCAATTTATGAACACTATAAAATTATAAATAAAAAAGAGAGACAATGAATACATATGCTGGCATTTAATAGAGTCTAGGGACTAAAATCAATTTTTAATCTTGTATAAGACATTTTTCTAAACTTCATCTTATTTAGGGATTAAAATCTAGTTTTCTAAATAAAAAATAAAAACACCTTATATACGAAACCATTAGTGTGAACACATAATGTGAATAGAGAAAAATGGTGTGCACTTATCCTTGATTATAAATAGGATAGCAGTTTCGAAGCTATGAAGCAAGTAAAACACATGAAAAAGAGAGAAGATGGAAGAGAGAAAAAAGAAGAAGAGAGAAGTGAGAGTGATCATACCATTTAACATTGCAACATTATCATCATCATCATCAACAACAACAACAACAACAACATCAACAACAACAACAACAACAACCAACGACAACAACAACAATAACAACAACAACAAGAAGAACAACAACAACAATAACAACAACAACAACAACAACAACATCAACATCGACAACAAATGGGTTGTCAAAGTTTCGAAGGCAACCCCTTCCAAAGACAAGGCAAACCTTGATCCTGAAAAAGACAAGGCAAACCCTGGCCCTGAAGAAGACAAGGCAAACCCTGACCATGAAGAAAACAAGGCAAACCCTGGCCATGACGAAGACAAGGCAAACCCTGGCCATGAAAAAGACAAGGCAAACCCTGACCTTGAAAAAGACAAGGCAAACCCTGACCTTGAAAAAGACAAGGCAACATCAACAACATCAACATCAACATCAACAACAACATCAACAACATCGACAACAACAACCAACGACAACAACAACAACAACAACAATAACAAGAACAACAACAATAACAACAATAACAACAACAACAACAAAAACATCAACATCGACAACAAAAGGGTTGTCGAAGTTTCGAAGGCAACCCTCTCCGAAGACAAGGCAATCCCTGACCGTGAAGAAGACAAGGCAAACCCTGGCACTGAAGAAGACAAGGCAAACCCTAACCTTGGCTCTGAAGAAGACAAGGCAAACCCTGACGCCGAATAAGACAATGCAAAGCTGGACCCTGAACAAAGGGATCTCTTTACAACCACTCGGCATTCATGATCATAACTATCACATGATGTTTGTGGGTAACGTCTCTGGAAACCCTCACAAGACTTCACTCGTCCCATCAGGGTCACCTATGGGTTTAAAAGGCTTGTTGCATGCGCTCAATGCAATCGAGTTCCCTGCGAAAGTGGCATTAGTTTTCATCACTAGTCTTTCTTATTTTTAGTTTGTAAGTATTTCAATTCCACTGTATTGTGTGTGTGTGTGTTAAACCAATAAACACTGGTCGTATAAGCTCTATGGTTATGTCCTTTATGTAGTAGCTAGTATGTTCAATAAAAATTGGTGTTTCTTGGGAATTCTTGCTTTTAATGACATACGCATCACTTTAATTCCACATATCAGTAGCTTTAAGTACTTATTAAACTAATTAAGAAACCGAGAAGGAACTACAAACTTGCTACTCTAGTCTAAATAAGTGAAAAGGGAAGATTTGTACCTTGCATCAACTTAGGGTTCTATCCGATGGATGATTAGTATTACAGTGCAATCTATTTTCATGCATCTTAAACCAAACAATATGACAAGCCTCAGAAAACTTTGTGAATGTAAAAGTATAAACCTTCCGGAAATGTGTCTGTAGTTTTCAATTTTCCGTAAACTAAGTTGTCCTAATTTTTTTTCTTTTCAAATCAAACTAAGGGGTCATAGCTCATTAATAACTAACTCGATGAAAATCTACCTAAGTCAAGTTCAAGAACTTCCAATAATTTTCAAACAATGTCTCTAGTGGGAGATGTATGAGCATCAACAATGGAAAGATAAATTCTAATTTGAGATGCGAAAATCATATTTACATCACAATATGCATTTCTGGAAGATGTAAATATGAGTTGTATTTCCAATGAGAAATATGTTGTTTGATATCTCGTTTAATTTTCTTTATTTGATTGGCAGAACCCACCACCAAAAGATGTAAAATTAGGTTCTGAATTACATATTCTAGCCAAGGTGAATATTTTACATCTCTCCTTTTGAGATGCTCTACAATGCCTTGAAATTGGCATTTTACATTTCTTGTTGGCTGAAAATCTCTCCATGGAAAGATGTAAAAAATTCATCTTCGGCAGAAAATGTAAATAAAAAGAATGTAAATATACACTCATTTTACATCTTTAGAACATGGACAAAGTTATAGAGAGACAAAATAAGGTCCCAAATTTACATCTCCTCCATTGGATTAGAATCTACTTTCACATCTCTTGAAGATACAAAATGAGAAGTAAATGTGTTTTCGCATCTCATATTTGCATCTTTCCACTAGAGATGCTGGTGTACTTTTACAACCCAAATTTTTTTTTTCTTAATTTTCTCTAGAAGTAGGCCAAGATGAGAAGGAATTGTTCGAACTCTTGGCACGGAGGAGGGAATGCTCGAACTCTTGACTAAGTACAAAACTCACTAAGCCAATTCCACGAATTCAAATAATTTTCAAGTGAAGTTCGCAAATTTAGAATTGATTCAGCAAATCTCTATTTTTGTTTCTCTTCTATGGAGTGGAGGCCAAAAATTTTTTTTTTTGGGGGGTGGGGGGGGGGGGGTGGGGGTAATGTTCGAAACTCTTTGCTCGGGTGTGGGATAAATGCTTAATACCACTAAAACTAAACATTTCATAATCCATTTTACCCAGTAGTGAAAAGATTCTCACATCCGACCAGTGATTGATTGAGCGCTTGAATGTATTGAAGCAAAAAAAGAAGAGGAGAAAGAGGATGAGGAGCGAAAAGCACAGACTTATAATTGATGAATAGGGGTTTGCGCACCATTCATTATGGCAAGTACATGGAAAACGTCGAACAAGGGTTGTGCCAGTGGATATTTATTACACGTCATTGTGGGCCCTTGACCACTTATCGTAGAACTTACCCGACGGACATGGTTGTTGGGCAAATCCAACCTTGTCGACGAATACTGAATTTGTCGGGCAAACATCTAGATATTGCACGCCATTTTTTTCCCTCTTCACACCAAAATTTTGGCGGATGAATTGTGACTTGCCCTACGATAGGCTTCCGGTTCGTAAAGGTTTTGAGTAAACCCTAAATGTTGACCATCGTTGCCCTACCAACTAAAACATGCATCAAGTAAATTCCCTTTACCCCACAAAATTTAGTCCGCCTGGCAAACATTTGTAAGGCAAGCTCTATTTTTTGGTAGTATTGGTAGAACTACAAAAAATTGTTAATGATGACGGCTAAACCTAGTGCCCTTCACAATTAATTTTTTTTTCAAAACCATTTGTTTTTCTTACTTGCTGCCCAGTTTTACAAAAACCATTTTTAATTTTTGTTTTTTTAATATTTATTTTAATTTACAACAGAACTCACGTTGGATTATTGGTTCAAGTAAAAAAGTTTGTTTTTGGCATGCCAATTTGTTCGATAAATTCTTAATTGAAGTTTTAAACATTCCAAAGGCTTTGAGTAAAACTTTGCATGCACGGGTCTCCAATTTTATTATTGATGGGAACTGGATTTGTTCTGCCTCTCTCCTTGATAGTTTACATCTTATTTGGGTCAAATTTGTTCTATTTGCTTGCCAAAGACTGCTGAAATTGATGATACTTTGATTTGAACTGATTCTCCTTGTGGTCATTGTTGAGCAAAAATTGTACACAATATGTAAACAAGTAATTCACCCTCGTTCATTTTTCTAAAGAGGGTTTTATTAATTTGAGTTCGACTCATTTTAGACTATGCGTCTATTAATTACAATCCTTCATTAACTAAAAGGAAAAACCCTTTGATTCCATTATGAATAAATCGTAACTTGGGGATTTTGGTGTTTATTTGATTTTACGACTGCATCTAAGTCGAGCCCTAGATTGCCTATGTACCCTCTTAAGGGGTCAAGTCACTCGTAGTTCCTTTGATTTGGTTTAAGATTTTTAGTGAGTGAATGACCCACTAAAGAAAGATTTTTTATTCGGTGAATTTGGTTGAATGAACCTGGGATTAAGTTTGGATTTTGTGGTGAATTTGGTTGAGGTGAACCAGGGATTCGATTTTGGATTTTTGTCATTACGCGGTTGCATCTAGATTGCCTACGTATCCTTGGCGGAATAAAACCAGCGTAGTTCAAAATGTATTTGTTTGTATTTGATGCCTTATGTAGTTTCAGCTTGTGCATGCAAGGATTTTGTGCCACTTGGAGCGTTTGATGCCTTTGACAGTTTTAGCTCGTGCAGGCGATGAGCATTTTGAAATTTGATGCACCTTCGTGCCATTTCTTATTTGATACGGCTTCGTGCCAATTGAATCGGCTTTGTGCCATTTGTAGCGGCTTTGTGCCATTTAGAATTTTATATTGCATATATTTAAGTTTTGGTTCAAACAATGCCCTCTTGTTTATGCGCGATTACGTTGGAAAATACGTAATTACGTAAGGGTGAATCCACTTTGTAGAAAGGTGCGTTAGCTGACACCTCCAAGTTTATTAACTTTTTATAAAAGTGTCAAGCTGTCTTTTTGACAATTTGAGATGTCACTGAAAACTGCTCTCTAGCCATTTGACAAATTGCCTTTATGGGCACTGAATAGGGTAGCTGCTAGTGCCTTTGCATGTGTAGCTATGAGCATATTTCCGATATGCTCACTCGGCATATGTTGAAATGCTCGCTCAAAAGCTATTGACAACAGTCGACATGATATTATTAATAGTTAGATCATGAACATCGTATTCAGTATAGACGTAAGTTATTATTAAAGGATGTCATGGAATTACACAATATTGTAATTCACTTATGACCCTTGTATCTTAAAGTATAATGGGCATGACGTTAACATCCATTGTGTGAACCACAAGAAAGGTAAGGTTGTAGTACAACCGTTCGAATTTGCACTCCAAAATTTTATAATAATTGTAACGTTATAATTATTTAGACACGGTAATGTTTGTATTCCAATACAAAAGTTTGCCTTTGCATTATGGAGTGTGAACAATATAATAATAATATAAAAGTACGATATTATATTTGAACGTGTTTATATTACGCTAATCAAATGATACCAATGAATTTGTATTAAAAGGTAACGTAAATTAAACCCAAAAAGGTTAAAAATTAGTTTTCTAAGTTCAAAAACCTGATGCGGAAGATTCAGTTACTCAATTCGAGATACAAACCTCAATCAAATGGGCTATTGAGGATTGCACAATTTATAATGAATGATCCGAAACTCAAAATCCACTGGTTCCAGACACAGAAATTAGAAAAGAATCTCAATTCCTCATAATATGGTCCAAGGAATTGGTACGGCAATAAAGTTCTCACCATTTGCCTGGATGACCTTTTCTTTATTCTTCATTATTTATCCCCAAATTAAGGATAATTCTATAAGAAAAGTATAACAAATACCAACGCAAAGAAAAAGGTCAGATCCCATCCAAACCAATGAACATAAAAGGGAAAAGAAAAAGGTAAAAAAAGGAGATTAACAAGTCGGTGGTGTATTTTATATTTATTTGCTTATTATAATAAAAACAGAAATAAGTAGTTTAAGCTTTTAGGATGAGTTTGTTGTATCGGACTATCTCAAATTGAACTAGTTTCAGGGATTAAGCTGGATCGATTTAGACTAGACTAATCTGGACTAACTTATTGAAACGTTTGATGCAGTATCAGATTAAAAAGCAAGATAATTAAGGAATTATAATATTATATTAATTAATGCATATATAGCAATATTTTATATTATTTAATGTATATAAAATAATATTTTATATTATTTATTATTTATTCACTTTTACTTTTTTACTCCTAAAAAACTACTCTTATTTAGGGATGGCAACAATTTGGTTTGGGGACGGAAATGTTATATCTATCCCCATAACCACGAAAATTAACCATATCCATAACTGCAAATTAACCATCCGGGATTATCCATAACCATATTCATCGGGTAACAGATTTTCAATCGATTATTGGTTATATCCATCTTCGTAAAAAAAAAAAAATTATATTTATCGAATTGACGCATTATAAATTTCAGTAGATACTAATTTCGTCATTAAATAGCAACATCCAATTACAAAAAACTAACAATATATTTGAAGTTGTTCATGATAACATGCACCAATTTCTTGACAGTGAGACTCTTGAAGAGAGATGAATCTAATAAACTTGTAATATTTGATAATTAATATATAAAATGATTCAATGAATTAATTTGGTTGAGTATAACAATAAGAGTATTGAATTGATGAGGTTGTTGGTATGCCCCATGTATGATGTTGGTGCATAATAAAGATAGTATAAGGTTTGATGCATGCATAATGAATTAGTATAGGGAAGGTTCGGTAAATTGAATAAAATTATATTATATATCAAATATATATATATATATATATATATATATATATATATATTCAGGTCGGATTCGGAGACATATACGGATTGGGGATCCCTATAACCATATCCAAAACCATAACCGAATAAAGTTCATGGTTTTTCCCCATATCCATACCATACCCGAATTTTCATATCCAAATCCAATCCATTCGAACGGTTATCGAGTTTAATGGTTAGAATTGGCATCCCTAAGCATCTTTCCTTTTCTTCTCCCTCTGGCTCCACCCCATTTCTTCTATCCTCCCTCTTTCTCCTGCAAAACACAGGTGTACAGCTCATCGCAAATTCTTCAAAACAAGCTCATCCTCTTCACCCTCTTGCCGCTGTTAAGTATCTCCACCTTCCTTATCCTTTTTTCCTAAAAATTTTCGGATCTCTCTCCTCCCTCTGATACATGTGTTGGCTTCTCCACCTACAAAGTCATCTCATAATTTTCTAGCAATGGGTGAATTTTGTTGTTGTTATTTTTTTCACGTTAATTTTTTTTTTTTTTTTAAATTTTGGTGGTTGAATTTTGAGGTTTGGGCAGTGGGTGAGACTTTGTTTCAAATCTGGGCAGTGATTAAAGGGTGTTGCAGAGGAACGCTTGCAAACACAGCGCGTAGACGATGCAATGAGCAAACAAAGCAGGTTTGGGGATGGGACTAGCAATCCCATACATATTGGGGGTCCTCATTAAGACTACCTAGTGAAAGACTTAGTCGGTGCGAGTCCGACTTAGTCTCATTAATGGTAATCCTTGTTCGCATCAAACACCGACCAGCAATCCCAGCTAAGCCAATCCAATCCAAAGAAGTTTAGTGAGGGCAAACAAACGTCCCCTTAAAGTTTGAAACTCAACTATAATACATGCAATACATTCACTATATAACGGTTACACATACAACTAAAATGAGTTAATACCATATCTGACTGTGACATGAAAACTATATTACACAAATGCATGTATTGTAGCTAGTAACTAAAATTTGAAACCCCTAGCGCAATCCACATTAGCTAAATCAAAGAAAAATAAAGCAATTCTAGCAATGGAGAGAATATTATATCCTAGAAGTGAAGTTTATTGACACCGCGCTTGATAATTCTTTTTAAAAAATGACTATCTAGTGGTCAAGTTACGATAGTTTACCTTTTTGAGGACTAAAAAACACACATAAACATTTTAGCATTTTTCTAACTACCATTGTGTGATTTACTAACGACGAAAAAAAAAATGATGTTCACTACTTTTTATACATTTTGTGTTCACGTTTTAGCTGTAACAAGAAAATTAAATAAAGGAAACGTAATGTACATTCCACGTTTACAGCTAATTAAACTCTCAATATTGCCTATGAAAGCTTGTTTTGCGTTCAAGCTGGAAGGTGGCATGTTTTATACAATCATTGGACTGTGGCATAAACATAACTCATCTACAAGAGAATTATAAAATACACACATATCTCGATGATTGGAGCCATAGTACCTGAATTTTAGTCTAAATGAATTTTTGGTTCCTAAACTGAAAATTTGTAAGTATTGATTCGTTAACCTATTATAATGTTTATCAATGATTCTTTTGCGTAATTTTGTTAGAACTATATGTCTTTCTTTTGCTCCTTTAAACTATTTATTTTCGATAGAATATTTAACGATGTTATTTAAAATGACCATTGCTATATATTGTGACCAAATTCAATGACCAATATTGATGGATTTTTGGTTCAAGGATTGAAACGTAAGGACTCTCAAATTTAATGTTAATTGAAATCTTGTATATTGTAGCTAGTGATCCTTTATCACAGAGGTAGAAAAGTGTTGAGTCTTTGGATTACGACGTGAGTTCGAACCCCGCTGGCTTCTAATTTAACATCTAATCTGACCAAATCGATCGTTTGACAAAAAAAAAAAAAAAATCTTATAGATCGAAGTTGTTTATCAATAAAAAAAAAAGAAAAGGAAATGTTCTTGGCACTCCAAAAATCTCATTCTACACTCCTCACAAGTGTATTTTTCTTTCCAAATATAGAAAGTTTGGAGTGTATTCCAAATATAGAAAGTTTGGAGTGTAGAATGAGATTTTTGGAGTGCCAATAACAATTCCCTAAAAAAAAAATCCTAATGGTCCCAAATCAATAATAGAAAAAGATCCCTTCGAGTAGAAGCAGGAATGGTATGGTCGCAAACAAAAGTTAGTTTCATTAGAGAACGGCCAATATTAGTGATAAGAGTCGACCACAAAATTCACTCCCTTAAACAACATGCTTCTAATAAAAAAATATTGTCAAACAAGTCTACGGTTCATTTGGAAATACTTTTAAAATAGTTGAAAATGTTTTTGGTGAAAATATTTTTGGTACAATCCTTAGCAAAAATGCAAGTAAATCTTGAAAATAACTTCAATTGCTTTTAGAACTTAAAAATTTTTTCTTTAAAAATGCTTTCAATTAAGTGATAATGGATTATGATTAAGATAGCGTCCAAGTGTTGGATTTCATTCAACGTAAAAAAATTGGGAAATACCTAAGTAAAATCACGTAGGAAAAAATACGTTACTCATGCCACAATACAACCCACATTATTGTCATCAATTGCATAATCATGAAAGGTAAAATTTACATATAACGTGAGATCCATAAATACCCTTATAGACAGACACCTTGTAGACTCACTCATTTACTTTAACGATTCGAATGGTTTATTTCTAAGTTAATATTCATAATCATTCTTATGTGTATATTTAACAAATCTAATTATGTAGTTTAATTAAGCTTTATATATTAAAAAAAGAGTAATTTGATTAACCAGTTATCGATTCAAATAGTGTCAAGTGTTCGATATTTCATTCAATTTAGTAGAAAAATCAGTAAAATAATTTGAATGAAAGGCACCGGGTAAGAGATATCTAGAACTTCTGGTCAAGTCATGTCTGGTGGGAGATCTAGGATCTTCGTCAAACGTATTTGATTGTAAACCAGGGTCAGGGAACCAGCGGCAAAGTTATGCCTAAATATTCACCCTAGTCAAAATCTCATATTATTACTTCCCATTCTTAGTTACATCCGCCTAAGTATCACTATGATTAGTATCTTATGAAGTTTATTAGGGTTATTATACATTTTTAAAAGTTTCACTTATAAGTGAGAGTGGTGGCAGATTCAGGAGTGGCGGATATTTTAGATTCAAATGAGCTTTCAGTGTTAAAGTACAAGCTTTTTGGATATAAACAGAATGTGAAGCGTGCAAATTTTGTTTAAATTTATTCACCAAAGTATTTTGTCAAACACTTGGTAGACTTGTTGTCGTCAATCAAATCGTGTTACGCCATGTCAACAGATGTTGACATCAAAGCAATCTGATGAGTAATATCGAGACAACTTGTCGAGTGGTGTCGAGGCAACCTATCGAGATATGTCTAGCATACATTACATCAGACACTTGGTAGACATAGAGAAGAGACCTCGGAAGATCTTCACAAGCATATCTCCCAGACTCCAGATGATCCTAAAACCACCGTTGTTCCATTGTACATCCTTCCCTGAGTGAGAAGTCTTAGATCACAGTCAAGGGCTGAAACCAAGTGCAAGACTACCTATAAATCAATTATTCCCTAAATTTTTTTATTTTTTATTTTTGTATTTTTCAGTTTTATTTCAACTATATACAAATACACTAATTAAAGTCCGACAGTGTGAAAATTGGAATGAGGCATATTTTGAATGGTACGATACATGGATGATGTAGTACATCCCATACATACAAGAATTTCTCATTAAAAATGATTCCTTAACGTTGTAATAATTTGTCTATTTTATATATATTTGTTTTGTTAAATCTCGGTGAGCATAGAATGAATAAGTTCTGCTGATAAGATTTAACATTTATCGTCAGAAACGAAAATTGATCCTTAACTTTCCAGCTAGCCAGCCTACAAAGCCAAAAATTTCTTTGGCTCCACACACTTGTATACAGTCTATTTTCATAGATGATAAGTTTGATACTAAATTATTATCGTTTATCTCATTGTATGACTTAACTCAATTATCCACGCATATTTAATATAAATATATCGTTGTATTAAAAAAATTCAGTCATAAATTTACGTTTTGGAGCACATCTCTAACATTATTGTCGAGGGACAACGACAAATCTCCATATCAAAACATTTGTTTAAGTTTTTGTGAAACCGGATATTTTAAACAGTGCATGCAAACAACGTCCGTAGTAATAGTTTGGATGCATCTCCGACAAGGGATGGTATGAAACCATCCGGCTCAGGAATATTTTGGTCCTGTAAATTGTGAGCGTGTATTTGCCAAAACACCACTCTTTGATGCTAAAATACCAAACTTCAATAATAACTTCTTCAGAAAAGAAAAAATAATTAAGGTTGACGGTGAATAACACTTGCCCACTCAAAAGATAAATAAGAATTCTTACTTGAAATTATTCGTTTTCGATTCGTAAAACTTCATGTTTGTGGTAATAGTTGTTCATATTATAAATCATTTTATAAAAATCATTTTTGCAAAAAAAAATAATTAATACTAAAGTTGACCAATAAAAATAGATGAATTGAATTGGTAAAAGAATTATGAAAATTTATGCATATGCTACAATAAAATGACTAAACGATTTTAGTTTTATTTATTTTATGTAGAGATGATCTACAACTACAAGGTGATCCTAAATATGAATGATTTTAGTCATAAGCAAAAAGTTTTGTGATTCAAACACGAAATTTTTTAAATAAGAGTCCATACTTATTGTTAAGTAGTCAAACATTGTTTGTCGACGATAGCGCTTACTGGTGTGGGCATATGAAGATTTTTAGCCAAAAAAAAGGACAATTAGTGGTAAGTTACGATTATCCATATCTTCCGGATCCGAAAAGATTAAGAAAAATTTCATTTTGTCTGTAGACATAAGCAAGTAGAATTTTGCTGAACATCTTCACATGAAGATTGATTGATGGAAGGAATAAATTAAAATGAAAATTGTCAGAAAACTTGTGATACCATGACTTCGTGCCTTTGAGTGGACGGGTGCTTCAACTCCCCACCGCACTTAGTATTACACCAGTCAATAAAGTAATACCAACTCTTCTGCACAAACACACCAACAAAATTAGAAAACGAGAGTTCAAGTGTTTGACAAAGAAAACACATCAACGAAAGGAAATTGATAAAAATAAAATTTAAACCAGTCAACTCTTTTTATTTTCAAAATTTTAAACTCAGAGCAGCAACGTCAAGATGTCGGCAAGTTGAACAAAGAAAATACAGTCACAAAATAATAAATTAACATCTACACATGCTAACCTTTTTTTTTATGATGAAATTTCAAAAAGAATTAATTTTCTACTAAAAAAAATAAGTTTTCTATAATTTGTGAATAATAACTTAATATATAAATAAGAAGTAATAGTTAGCAAATGGCGACGGCGGTGGTGGCAACAATTGTAAGTGTGTTTCTTATGGCTATGAAAATGTGGTGATAAGGTGTTGGTGGCAGGGGTGATGGTTGTGGAGGAATGGTGACTACAATTATGGTGTGGTCTGTGGTCATGAAAATATGGTAGTGACAATGGTGGTGAGGTTGATGGCGGTGGCAATATACATGTATAATGTAATAGTACTAAGGTTGGGCATTTTTAACCACCAAACAAAGAAATCAAGTTAATCAGACTAAGTTTAAGTGAACAGGTTAAACCTTTTTGTTATGGATTTTACAATATGAGATTAGCTGTTTAATCAAACCAAAGCAATCATCTAATTTTTTTTATTTTGGGTTTTAGTTGAGGTTTTTGAATACAAGGTAAAGTTTTGAGGGCAAAACCACCGAAAGAGTAGCATGTCGTTATATAACCACCAGCTGGTCACCTTTTAAACAAATAAAAGTGAATATGTTATTGCTTGGTGAGAGAAAAAGAAAATAAAAAACAACAAAGTAAAAGACAAAATTACTTGCTTCGCTCCCCAAGTTGGAGATTCTAACGTAATGTATGGACATGCATATTTCTAAGGTAAGTCATACTTCTTAAAGCATAAAATAGAAAAGTACATTGAATAAAAAAAATAACCAAGGCTTGATTTGGATGTTCCAAATCTAGCTAGGGATACAAACTTAAAAATAAACACTTGAAAGAATGTATTCCTAATTTTGTTTTTTATTTGAAAGAAGACAATGACTTGCAAAGAGAATCCTCGACCGATTTTAATTTCCAAATTTATTAAATAGTAACTTATGAACTATTTCATGAGAAAAATTATCAAACTAACTACATGTCAAATAAACAAAATTATCAGCGATCATGTTTGCTTTCTCTGAAAACATAATTAAACGTGTATTGAGGGACTTGCTCCAATAAATACTAAACATGATTAAACGGTCGAAATTGATGGACATTTGGAAAAATAAACGATAAGCCCCTTAGTTGGTCATTTTTATAGTTTAGAGGATAAATTGGTTGAAAAAATAGTTTAAGAGGT
>NC_084814.1:0-2500 GCF_963583255.1 Pyrus communis | reverse complement strand
AGAGGGACAAACTTCTTCATCGCCGCCGCAAAGACCGATCTTCGACATGGTAGTGAACTGGGCGAGCCCTTCGGAAAACAAACGTCCATGGACTGCATTGCCGTGCACCCACTAACATGCCTAGGACAAGCCTGTGCATTGGTTCATCCAAAGCCTAACCCACCCTAATATCCAACAATCCGAGGGCAACCGAAGGTCGAAAACATGCATGTCGAAAAAACAACCCGCTCCCATGCAATCCCACCCCAAAAATTTTTCCCACCCCCATGATGCAAATCCCACCCCAAAATTTTTCCCACCCCCCTGCTTGCAACAAATGATCCCATGCTATTTTTTGAGGAGAAAATATTTTTTCCCACCCGCCCTTTTTTAAAACGTGTTTTCCACCCCGTTTAAAACCATTTTGTCCCCCATTTTATTTTGAAAACGAAATGATTTTGTTTCGTTTGAAAACAAATTTTTTTTTTTTCGAAAAAAAAAAAAAAAACGAAATCGCACCCATGGTGGTGGGGGCGGCGGCGGTGGCGGGGGTGACCGCCACCGTCGTCGGCACCATGGGCGGGAATGTCCCAAACCCGACACATCATATATACCGAGGCAACACGTGATGATGGTCGAGAATGTCATCCCTAGAGCGATGGTGCAGGCTGCTTGAAATGCATGGAGCACCACCCCCCTATATAGCATATTATGCTGTTATGGCACTGCCAGGAGGAGACATCAACTTTCGCGAGGAGTCATACTGGGCCATAAAAAACCCAATACTTGGAATTTGAACGAGATTTTTTGCAGGGATGTAGATATAGATACAATGGATTTTCAGGAAAAAATTCAGATTTTTTCGAGCACGGGAAGTATTTTATTTTATTTTTTGAAGTCGAGAAATTGGAAAAATCG
Source organism: Pyrus communis (assembly GCF_963583255.1). Taxonomy (NCBI): domain Eukaryota; kingdom Viridiplantae; phylum Streptophyta; class Magnoliopsida; order Rosales; family Rosaceae; genus Pyrus; species Pyrus communis. The sequence continues at coordinate 1,603 of NC_084814.1, read as the reverse complement.
TAAAAAAAAAACCGTGCAAGATTTTTCGAATCCGTAAGTTGGAGGACCTTCTAAAAATCATATACTAACTATGGGGTCGGGGTTGTGCTTGGAAATTATCAATAAAAATGGGACTTGACATTGTTTGAAGATTTTCGACATGCTTGCTGTGCAATTTGACATGTCAGAGCGGGCGCTAGCCTCGCTTGCTGTCGACAGGAAGCGAGGCTAGTGGCGAGGCTAGTGGCGAGTTTTTTGAGTGCCAAGATGCGAGGCTTGGCATGTCATTGGCATGCCATGGTCGACATTTTGCGAGGCTTGGCATGTCATTGGCATGTCGTTGGCATGCCACGGTCGACATTTTGCGAGGCTTGACATGTCATTGGCATGCCATGGTCGACATTTTGCGAGGCTTGACATGTCCTTGGCATGTCATTTTGCGAGGCTTGACATGTCCTTGGCATGTCATTGGCATGCCATGGTCGACATTTTGCGAGGCTTGGCATGTCATTGGCATGTCGTTGGCATGCCACGGTCGACATTTTGCGAGGCTTGACATGTCATTGGCATGCCATGGTCGACATTTTGCGAGGCTTGGCATGTCATTGGCATGTCGTTGGCATGCCACGGTCGACATTTTGCGAGGCTTGACATGTCCTTGGCATGTCATTGGCATGCCATGGTCGACATTTTGCGAGGCTTGACATGTCCTTGGCATGTCATTGGCATGCCATGGTCGACCTTTTGCGAGGCTTGGCATGTCCTTGGCATGCCACGGTCGACATTTTGCGAGGCTTGACATGTCATTGGCATGCCATGGTCGACATTTTGCGAGGCTTGGCATGTCATTGGCATGTCGTTGGCATGCCACGGTCGACATTTTGCGAGGCTTGACATGTCATTGGCATGCCTTGGTCGACATTTTGCGAGGCTTGGCATGACATTGGCATGTCGTTGGCATGCCACGGTCGACATTTTGCGAGGCTTGGCATGTCACTGGCATGCCATGATCGACATTTCGCGAGCCAATTGGCATGTCATTGGCATGGCATTGGCATGCCACGGTCGATATTTTGCAAGGCTTGGCATGACATTAGCATGCCATGATCGATATTTTGTGACTATTGGCTTGTCATTGGCATGTGAAAGACAAATCATGACACGCATTGTGCTGACACTTTGCGAGTCTTGGCACGTCGCGACATACATTTTCCCGACATGACAAAGTCCAAGTCTCGACATGACAAAGTCCAATCTCGACATGAGTTGGAAAAAGACATCCAAAGCTAATGTCCGACAAGACTTCTTTTGCGCTTTGATTTGGTAGCCAACTTTTAGACCGAGAAACCCTTTACTCAAGTGTCGTCGTCGCATTTTTTGGCTTGGCCATTGCAATAACAACCATTGCTTTATTGGACTACGAAATATGTTCACATGACTTGGGACCCCAACATTAGACGGTCCACTTTTGCCATTCACTAATCGTCTAACAACCCACGAACTGTAACAACGGGGACCATTATATTGTGTGGGGGAAAACGTCGATATTGAACGCACTGCGACATGCCATTGACAATGTGCATAGGTAAGCCAGAGCCTCGCTGCTTGTCGGCATAAAGCGAGG